>NC_045544.1:58577465-58702465 GCF_009769535.1 Thamnophis elegans
GACACTTCTGTGCATGTGCAGAAACGCCATGCAAGCATGCGCGCATGTGAGCAAACCAGTAGTAAAATAAATTGAAACCCACCACTGGGTACAGGTAGTTCTCAACTTACATTTGTTTAATGACTGCTTGAAGTTACAATGGCATTGAAAAAAGTTACTTATAACCATTTTTCCACACTTATAACCATTGCAACATCCCCATGGTCATCTGATCAAAATTCAGATGCTTGGCAACTGACTCATGTTCTGTGATCACCTTTTGCGACCTGACAAGCAAAGTCAATGTGGAAGCCAGGTTTACTTTAAAACTGTGTAAGTAATTTAACAATACCAGTGATTCCCTTAACAACTGTGGCAAGAAAGGTTATAAAGTGAGGCAAAATTCACTGAACTGTCTCACTTAACAAAAATTTTGGTCTCAATTGTGGTTGTAAGTTGAGAACTACGTATACACCAAAAGCCTTTCTTTCGCAGGTTGTATGAAGAAGAGTTGTATGAAGATAAAGTAGAAGAATGTGGGTTAGACAGCATCACCACCAGATGGATTCGTAACTGGCTGACCAACCGCACTCAACGTGTAGTCCTCAATGGAACTGCATCTACATGGAGGGAAGTATGCAGTGAAGTACCCCAAGGCTCTGTTTTAGGCCCAGTACTCTTCAACATCTTCATCAATGATTTGGATGAGGGAATAAATGGGGTACTCATCAAATTTGGAGATGATACCAAGCTGGCAGGAATCGCCAAGACTCCAGAAGACAGGCTTAAGAACAGAAGGATCTTGACAAACTTGAACATTGGGCACTATCTAATAAAATGAAATTCAATGGTGAAAAGAGTAAGGTTCTACATTTAGGCAAGAAAAACCAAATGCACAGGTGCAGTATAGGCGGTACCTTGCTCAATAGGAGTAACTGTGAGAATCCTAGTGGACTGGACAATCATATAAATCTGAGCCAGCAGTGTGCAGCAGCTGCCAAAAAAGCCAACATAGTTCTAGGCTACATAAACAGAGGGATAGAATCAAGATCACGTAAATGTTAATACCACTTTATAATGCCTTGGTAAGGCCACACTTGGAATACTGCATTCAGTTTTGTTTGCCACGATGTAGAAAAGATTTTGAGACTCTAGAAAGAGTGCAGAGAAGAGCAACAAAGATGATTAGGGGACTGGAGACTAAAACATATGAAGAATGGTTGCAGGAACTGGGTATGTCTAGTTTAATGAAAAGAAGGACTAGGGGAGACATGATAGCAGTGTTCCAATATCTCAGGGCTTGCTACAAAGAAGAGGGAGTCAAACTATTCTCCAAGCACCTGAGGGTAGAACAAGAAGCAATGGGTGAAAACTAATCAAGGAGAGAAGCAACTTAGAACTGAGGAGAAATTTCCTGACAGTTAGAACAATTAATCAGTGGAACAGCTTGCCTCCAGAAGTTGTGAATGCCCCAACACTGGAAGTTTTTAAGAAGATGTTGGATCGCCATTTGTCTGGAACGATATAGGGTTTCCTGCCTAGGCAGGGGGTTGGACTAGAAGACCTCTAAGGTCCCTTCCAACTCTGCTATTGTATTGTATTGTATTGTATTGTACTGTACTGTACTGTACTGTACTGTACTGTACTGTATTGTATTGTATTGTATTGTATTGTATTGTAAGAAGAGTTTAATGAAGTGATGAAAGAGACCAAACTGGTGCTTATCATATGACGCAACAGAAAAAGAGTTGTCTTAGAACAGGGATGTCAAACCCGCGTCATCCTGTCACATGACGTATCGGGATTTTTTCCCCTTTGCTAAACTGGGTGTGGGCGGGGCCAGCACGTGACACATCTGGGCCAGGGGCCATGAGTTTAACAGCCATGTCTTAGAAGCTCAATGAATATCCAATGGAAAACAGCAGTGAAATCTTCCAGAAGCGCCTTTGGTCAGGAAAAGAGAAATGGGAAAAAGATGTGTTAGACTACCATGTGTCACCACCTCCCATATATGTTTAAAGTTCATGTAAATGAATCATAAATGGTCTGCACACTGCCTGTTTATGCTGTGATCTGCACCTCTATAAACAATGAGATGAGGTAGAGATTTATTTGAAGCACACTTAATATAGTTTTCCTGTAGATCAAAGGTGTCCAACCTTGGCTACTTTAAGACTTGCGGACTTTGACTCCCAGAATTCCCCAGCCAACTGGGGAATTGATTATCTGGTGAAGGGAGGACATGTTTCCAAAATGGAATGGAAATTTCCTATCTTGGTACCTATGTACCAGGTCTCAATCCAGTTTGGGTTGAAGAGTATTTTATGACATTTACTATTTCAAATTAAACCTTAATATGCTTCTAATATAACAAAGAAGTCCAGCTGGCATTTCTCAGCTGTTGTAAATTTCAGCCTCTTTTCCTTCCAAAAACTATGAAAGCTAAACTTTTCAAACTTCTTTTTGCTTTAAGACGTAAGCACTGAAGGCGCCAAACTGTGGCACAAATGTCAATGCTTGTCTGAGGCTCCCAGGGTATGCAGAAAAGCTCCCAGTAGCCAGAAGCAGTTCTACAAAATTATTTCTTATCCAGCATCAACGTTAAGAGCTTTTAGCTATTCCTCTGTTCCAAAAAGCTCTTGATAGAACTGCTCCTTTAAATTCTTCACTGTCCAACTTATTATTTTTTCTAAAAGGCCAGCCCTTCCCTCTTGGGAAAGTCAGCAAAGATTTTCATCTGACATAATCCACATATGAGAAAAACGTGAGGTTTCTGTTCTTTGCTGTAACTGTGTAAATGTCCACAACTGCAAATTCAAAATCAACAAATGGAATGTGGAAAGTAGATTTGGCCCTTAAGGAGATGCACCTTGTTACTTTGTGGTTTTGGAGGGAAAGGAATGGGAGCTTTTCTAGACAAGCAATGACCTAATCTGAAATACAGCATCTGCTCTCCCTTCGATTTATCAAATATGATAAAATACTGTATTTTTCGGAGTATAAGACACACCAAGGTTTTGAAGAGTCAATATTTTTTACAAAGGTTTTTGCACTCTGCAAACCTCCCCAAAATGGCCCGTTTTTAGCAAAAGTGGGCCCATTTTTTTTTTTTCAAAAAGGGCATGAATAGCTCTTAGGAGGCTTATAGAGTGTTCCTGGGGACTGGGGGGGGGGGAGCAAATTGAGAAAAAAGCCTGTTTTTTGCTCATTTTTGCCCTTCCCAGCTCCCAGGAGCTCTCTGAAAGCCTCATAAAGGCAATGCACCCCCATTTTGGTGAAGGGGGCGGAGTTTCAGGAAGCAAAACATGCTGTATTCAGTGTATAAGACACACCCAGATTTTCAGCCTCTTTTTTGAGGGAAAAAGGTACGCCTTATACTCTGAAAAATACAGTAGTTTCTGTCTGTGTCCTAGCAAAAACAACTCATGTATACGTGGGAATCAGAGTAATATGATGTATTAGATTCTAATAATTAGAGAATGTCTCCAATAATATGAGGCTCCAAAATTCCCACCTTATATTTTCATATGTTACTCAATACTTTTGCACTTTCTAGATTGGTTTTGTTTATTCAGACTTTCAGCAGCACACAATGCTTGGCACGCTTGCAACTTCTTCTAGCCTTTTAAAAATAAATATAAACGTGTTTCAGAAGACTTTACATAAAAAAAGTTTTACAGTCTGCTAGCCCCTCCTAATTATAGCCCCAAAAATGTGGATAACCATCAGATGGCAGGCAAGAAATAAGAAAAATTCATTGTTTGCTGCCATCTAATAGCTGATCTGTGTTTTGCTATTCATATTGGATAGGTTATGCCATAGCCCCAAAATGTACACTTTTTAATAAAAGTAGGATGTTTTCAAGTTTTTTTCATAGCTATGCCAATAATAGAGTTATAATTATGGGCCTATCTATATTTTTAAGTCTAGCACTTGCAAAAACAATTGCAATCATCTATTATTATTATTATACAATTGTATCACAGCGGCCAGTTGTTTCGCCGGATTTGGCATTGGTTACTAGTTAGGCCCCACCCAGGGGCCTAGGACGTCATAACGTATTTTCGTAATATGCGTGCAGATCCAAGCAGTGCGGCTTTTTGCATTTGACTGATGGTGATTTTGTCAATTTTTAACTGTTTTAAATGTAATTCCAGTGCTTTTGGAATAGCACCCAGTGTGCCAATTACCACTGGGATTACCACTGCTGATTTGTGCCATAGTCATTGAATTTCGATTTTTAAGTCCTGGTATCTTGCGATTTTTTCATGTTCCTTCTCGGCGACCCTGCTATCACCTGATATTGCGATGTCTATGATTGTGACCTTATTTTTCTCAACCAGTGTTATGTCTGGTGTATTATGCACCAGTATTTTGTCGGTTTGTATACGGAAATCTCACAAGATCTTGACCATCTGATTTTCGGTGACTTTTTCAGGCTGATGTTCCCACCAGTTTGTTGCTGTTTTAATATTATAATTTTTGCACAAATTCCAATGGATCATTTGTGCTACTGAATTGTGCCGCAATTTATAATCAGTCTGCACGATTTTTTTACAGCAGCTGAGTATGTGATCAACAGTTTCATCAGCTTCTTTGCAAAGTCTGCATTTGGCATCATCAGAGGATTTTTCGATTTTGGCCTTAATGGCATTTGTGCGGATAGCTTGTTCTTGCGCAGCCAGGATTAGTGACTCTGTTTCTTTCTTTAATGTACCTGTTGTTAACCATAACCAAGTTTGTTCACTGTCCACTTTATCTTTTATTTTTTCCAGAAATTGGCCATGCAGTGCTTTGTTCTGCCAACTCTCCATTCTTGATTTTATCACATCTTTACTGTATTCTTGTTTCGTCTGTTGGGCCTTCAGTAGATTTTAGTTCTTTACTTCGATTAATAGATGTTCTTGACTTTCTTTTAAATAATCAGCCAGTGCATGTTTTTCTTCTTCAACTGTTTGCTTCACTTGTAATAATCCTCTGTAACCTGATTTTCGGGGCAGGTATACTCTCTAGTATCACCACGTGGATGTAAACTGTAGTGCATTGTCATTAGTTTCCTGGTTTTTCGGTCCAAAATGTCCAAATCAGCTTGTGTCCAGTTAACTATACCTGTGTATAGTTAACTGGTATTGCCCAGGTATTTATGGCCTTGATTGTATTTCCACCATTCAATTTAGATTTCAAAATTTTCCTAACTCTGTTGGTGTACTCTCGCCTGACAATAGTTTTTACTTCTCCATGCTTGATGTTATCCAACTGCAGAATGCCTAAGTATTTGTAGGCTTCATTTTCTTTGCATTTAATTAATTGGCCATTGGGCATTTCAATTCCCTCACATGCAGTGATTTTGCCCCTTTTTATGGATACAGTGGCGCATTTTTCAATGCCAAACTGCATTGAAATATCGGTGCTGAATACTCAGACTGTGTTTGTCAATGATTGGATTTCTATTTCTGACTTTCCATAGAGTTTCAAATCATCCATATATAGTAAATGCGAAATTTTTTCAGCTTCTTTGGCTGTTTGGTAGCCTAATTTCATTTTTTTTAAGATTACTGATAGTGGGATCATTGCGATGATGAAAAGAAGAGGTGAAAGTGAATCACCCTGGAAAATTCCTCGCTTGATATTAACCATTCCGTAGATCTCATTCCCTACTGCCAACTCAGTTCTCCATTGTTTCATCGCCTTTTCAGTAAAGGATGTAATATTTTTGCTAATGCCAGTTATTTCTAAGCATTTTATGATCTAACTATGTGGCAGTGAGTCAAATGCCTTTTTGTAATCAATCCAGACCATATTCAAGTTCATTTTTCTGTTCTTACAATTTTCTAATATCATTTTAGGCCTTGAGGCCGTTAAGAACTGGATGAGTGTTAACAAACTGGTACTCAACCCAGACAAGACCGAGTGGCTGTTGTGTTTCCCTCCCAACAATTTGGCTAGTGTTCCATCACTCAGGCTGGGGGGTCAAATTTTACACCCCTCAGATAGGGTTCGCAACTTGGGAGTCCTCCTGGACCCACAGCTGACTTTCGACCACCATTTGTCGGCTGTGACCAGGGGGGCATTTGCCCAGGTTCACCTGGTCCGCCAGTTGCGACCCTACCTGAACCAGGAGGCCCTCGCAACAGTCACTCGAGCCCTTGTGATCTCTAGGCTGGAATACTGCAATGTGCTCTACATGGGGCTGCCCTTGAAGTGCATTCGGCGACTGCAGTTAGTCCAGAATGCAGCCGCGCGAGTGATAGTGGGCGCACCGCGGTTCGCCCACATAACACCTATCCTCCGCGAGCTGCACTGGCTACCTGTCGATCTCCGGGTGCGCTTCAGGGTATTACTTACCACCTTTAAAGCCCTCCATGGTAGTGGATATGAGTACTTGAGAGACCGCCTCCTGCCGATTACCTCCCTCCGACCAATTAGATCGCACAGATTGGGCCTCCTCCGAATTCCATCCGCCAGTCAATGCCGACTGGCGACTACGCGGAGGAGAGCCTTCTCAGTAGCAGCTCCGACCCTGTGAAACGACCTCCCCGTCGAGATTCGCACCCTCACCACCGTCCAGACCTTCCGCACAGCCCTTAAGACCTGGCTATCCCATCAGGCCTGGGGATAAGTTTCTAATTCACCCCTCCCGAGTGTTGAGTGTTGAATGAAAGTTGTGTTTTTACTGTTTATTTTATTCACATATTGTTTATGTTTTTATATTGCACCCCCCCTTTCCCTATGAATGTAAGCCGCCCTGAGTCCCCTCAGGGAAAAGGGCAGCCTATAAATCCCAAATAAATGAAAAATGAAATGAAATAAATAAATGAAAATGAAATTTTATCAATTAGAAGCTGATCTTTTGTGCCCCTGCTCCTTCTTTTGTTGCCTTTTTGCTCTACTGGCAAGATGTTGTTTGTTTCCAAATAATCCATCATGTTATCTGCAATAATGCCTGTGAGTAATTTGAAGGTTGTTGGCAAGCATGTTATTGGTCTGTAGTTTTCAGGTGTTGTTCCTTTAGTTGCATCTTTCTGAATCAAGTATGTTTTTCCAGTTGTCAACCATTCATCAATTTGGCCCTTTTGTAAAATTTCATTCAGTTGCCTGGCCAATAATGCATGTAAACTGGTCAGATATTTGAGCCAGAAACCATGTAATTGGTCCTTTCCAGGTGATGTCCAATTCTTTACCTTTTTAACTCGATTTTTGACCATCTCAGTTGTTATTTCTAATACTTGCATTTGTTTGTTGCCAATGCTTTTCTCAAAGTCATGTATCCACTTTGCTTCCTTGTTGTAGTCCTTTGCATTTTCCCACAATTCTTTCCAGAATTCAACTGTGGCCTGTTTTTCTGGTTTTTCACTTTTGGTGTCACCATTCACATTAAGACTTTGATAAAAACGCCATTGGTCTGATCGAAATTGCTGATTTTGTTTATATTGGATGATTCGTGCCTCATATCTTTCAATTTTTCTAGCTGTTGCTGTTATCTGCTGTTTTACAATCTCTACAGCTTCATTGATGTTTCTTGTATCCAATCTATATCGTCTGATTAGCCGATCTATGATTTTGTTGTTTTTAAGCCGTTGCTCATGCATGTTCTTTAAGTTACTAGCATCTGCCCTTAATTTTTTGATTTTTTGTTCTTAACGGATTTTCCACTTTGGCTTTGATGCTTTTTCTGTTGTGTGACTAGGTACTTTAATTTTAATGCCTAGTTCATTAGTGACTATTACAGCTACGCTGTACATTAACTGGTTTGTTTCCAAGATGGATCCCGGTTCAATTGTTGAAAACACTGCATTAACCATTTTCATGATAGGGGCCAAAATTTTCTTAGGCACAGTTTTTAGTGATGGTAAACGTTGCCTTTCCTCATTAAGCAGAAAATGCTCCATGATCTTATCCTTCAATTCTTTTTGTTTTTGAGTTAGTTCATCAGTTGGTTCAGTGATAACTGGTTCTAGTGGTGGTGATGTTATTTCCTCCCCGAGAGCTTCTTCTGGGAGTTCTACTATAATGTCTTTAGTTGTGTCTTGAATATCAGTTATTTCCGCTTGTGATATTGTTTTTTGGGTTTTGCAATTTGCCTGAATTTCCTCATGTTCAACTTCACTAAACACTTTATTCCGTATAATAAATCGCCTTTGATCTGCTAGTCGTTATTCACTAACATTTGAATCTGGATATTGTTGTTTCCATAATTCATACATTCGCTTTAAATAGCCTCTTTTTTCTGGCTCTGAGTTGTAGTAACAGGCCATTATGGCACGGTTTTCATCTGCACTATATTTTTGTTGTTTTGTTGGCTGGTCCACTTGTAGCCCACTTGTCGACGGATGTCCAGGGACCCCAACATCCGCCGCGGCCCTTGTTAACCCGCGCGACGACCGATGCGGTATGGAATTCTTATTTGTTTTTTTTCACCATATTGTATGGGTTGGCGGGTTTTTTTTTACGGGACCAGATGCCAACCTGACCCCAACCCTCCTCCTTTCTCATCCGGGCTTGGGACCGGCAACGGCGGAGTTGTTGTTGTTGTTGTTGTTGTTGTTGTTGTTATTATTATTATTATTATTATTATTATACTTTATTCATTAAACATGAAACTCAGTCAACTGAACATTCAAAAATGCATCACAAATACCATTGACTGGTGCTAATGGTTGGTGTGGGTTGCTGCCAGCGTTCTAGGTTGTTGTTGTTGTTGTTGTTGTTGTTGTTGTTACATTTTCTCTTTAAATACATAAGTGCTTTGTGAACAATGTGTTGTCTGGGTTAATTTGCTGACATAAACATAATACTGTTTTTTTCAGTTCCTAGTTCCTAGTGAATGTATTCCTTCCCCCTTCAAGCTTTTAACCACACCTGTGAATTTCTTTTAGCACTGGCTTTAATTTAAAGCACTGCTTTGGAAAATTCACCAAGATCCGGCTGCCAACAAGTATAATATTGAAAGGAGAAAGGAATTAAAGGACTCCACTATAGTCCATTTCTAACATATTCAACTATTTTGCCGGGGGGGGGGGGGGGTAGCTTTAAGTATTTGTACTCTCTGGCACTTTGTTATGTAACATAGAGTTGATTGATAGAGTTGATAAAATATACCAGCAATATTATGATGGAAAATGTACATAAATGTATACAATAATACAATAAAGATAATGCATCTGCTCTTGGAACTAAGTACTTATGTGTTCCATTAAGCTTAGTCCCAGTAAGAATGGATAGATGTGCAACATTCAAAAGTACTGTAACGTGAATGAACTCTAAAAAGTTGTGCCTTTTTAAAGTTCTATAAATGTAGCTTCTCAAATCACTGTATGGAAAAGATGAAATAAGCATAGTCAGCAAGAACCTCTCCATTTCTATTCCAGCATTTTTCTGCTGTTGCTTTCAAAGTGACCCATTCATTTAGAAAAAAATACAATTCTTTTTCTATTTATTTTCTAACTTCACCTGCATGTTAAGCTCTTCTTAAAAAATGAGACAAGAGAAAGGATATAGCCTGAATGTATCAGAAGCTCTAAGACTTTTTTTCCCTAAGAAGGTAGAGGTGAAGTGTAAAGGATTCAGAAGAAAATGTTAAATGTTAACTTTTAGTATTTCTGTCCTGGTGACTCATATTTGAAAGGAGAAATCTAACAAACTGGTTAAATAGAATGATTCTGTTTTGCTTTTCCCCAGTGACTGGAATTTAATATTTCTCATCATTAAGACCTCCTCTGGTTTCTGTTTAAATAACAGATTGCTGAGAAATATTATAAGCCTTATAAGGAGCTCTGGTGGCACAATGGTTAAAATGCAGTATTGCAGGCAAACTCTGCCCACAGTTTGGAGTTCGAACCTGATGCGGCTCAAGGTTGATTCAGCCTTCCGTCCTTCAAAAGTCATTAGGGGCAATATGCAAATAATGCTTTCACATTGTAAACTGCCCAGAGAGTACTGTAAAGCACTATGGGGTGGTAACATAAGCCTAAGTACTAAGTGCTATTTTGAAATAGGGATAGTTCATACTGCCAATTTCTGAAAATCCATTTATTATTTTTCTTGCTGAACCTAATTTAAATAAAAGAAAGGAATGAATTGAATTGAATTGAATTTATTGCATTTATATGCCGCCCTTTTCCCCGAAGGGGACTCAGGGCGGCTCACAATCCAAGTCAGGGAAGGGGGTACAGATAAGGGATAAAAAAGACGAACAAAACAATACACAATTTAAAAGCACACAACAACATGCCATTCGAGGGAGGGGCAAAAGCTCTTTAGCCCCAGGCCTGTCGGAACAGCCAGGTTTAAGGGCTATGCGGAAGGCCTGGAGGATGGTGAGGGTTCGAATCTCCACGGGGAGCTCGTTCCAGAGGGTCGGAGCAGCCACAGAGAAGGCTTTCCTCCGGGTAGTCGCCAGTCGGCATTGGCCGGCGGATGGAATTCGGAGGAGGCCTAATCTGTGGGATCTAATCGGTCTATTGGAGGTAATGAGAGGTGAAGCTTAATAACTTAATAACTTTAGAAGCCATGCCTTTCTATGCAGGTGCATTTTTCTGTTCCAATTAAATTGGTCAAGAATCTTGTTCACTATGTTGAATGAAGGGCTAATACATAAATACACTGGACTCCATACATTTTAAATGATATTTCATTTTAATTTGATTAATATATACAAGTTTATTTTTAGATGCTATTGACTTAGAAAATATCTGCAAATGTAAAGTTGGTTCTCTAAACACAGACGTAGACTTAAAGTTATCAAGAAACAATTTCATATCTCAACATTCCTTCCCAAACTATAAGGAAATAAAAAGATGATGTAGCCCCTGACATTTGTCTAGTCCACTGAAGGTTGGGAGCTGCTCAGGGTTGGGAACTAAGGGCCAGTGCATTTCTTTCAATGTGCCTTCTCCATTGTATTCCTGCTTACTTGCTTGTGATCCCTTCCACAGTGCTCCTGCTTACTCTCTTGCAGTCCCTTCCTCTCTTATGAATATAAATACAAACATGAATTCCTTTCTTGTTAATTATTCTGGCTCTGAGGTGAGCATTCCAAAGGGTAGGGGGAAAGGGAAGCAGAATTGCAGTTGTGCAACTTTCCATTTGCTTAGTGACTACATTGCTTATCCTGTTTCCCTGAAAATAAGACCTCCCTGGATAAGAAAGCCCAATCAGGCTTTTCAGCACATGCACTAAAATAAGCCCTCCCCCAAAAATAAGCCTTCCCCAAAAATATTACAACACAGCAGCAGCCATGAGGTGACCATGCTCGCCGCCTCCTGCACCTCAAAGAGAATAAGACCGCCCCCGAAAATAAGGCCAAGTGCTTATTTCCGGGATCAAAAGAAAATAAGACCCCGTCTTATTTTGGGGGAAACACAGTTGCCATTTCAAATTGTGGTCACTGAACAAGGACTAATTATATTCCTAATTTTATTTTCAATCCATTTTCTCCCCGCATGAAATCTGGGTTTTCCACAACTGCCAAACATGGCCAGCATTGCTACTGAAATATCTATCATGGCCTAAGATTCCTTTCCTAGGCAATCAATATAAGTTCAATCTTGTTTTATATACACAGAGAGAGCGGGGGGGCTTGGATGTGCATCATATTATATTTCCATTGGTTCTTGAACCAGAGGTGGGTTCCTACTGGTTCGGAACAGTTCTGGTGAGTAGGTAGTAACTGGTTCAGCTCACGCACCCAAACCGGTTCTCTTGTCAGTGGCGCCCTCTTTATTTTTTGTTCTGCACATGCGCAAAAATTTTTGCATGCCAAACCGGCAGAAATGCTGGTAGCAATCCACCCTTGATCAACACAACTCTTCTACACTGAGCATGAAAATAGCTAGCAATCATGCAGAGTTTAGGTAAGGCCAGAAGAGATGTTTCTATTCCCTTCCCCCTGTGGTGTCTGTTTATTTATATCCTTGACTGTGGGAAGAAATGATGGAGATAATGTGTACTAGGCACTGCTGTAGAAATGCTATCTTTTGGCAGTGATACATTCTCTCCAGACAGCATGTGATATTTTCCCATCTCCAAACATCCATAGTTTGCTTGAGGTTATTGTTTTGCATTTCAATTGGAACAATAGAATGTACAGTGACAACTTCGGTGTAACTTCCAGCTGGTAATGGGACTGGCGGATTCATGAACTTTTGGCTTCATGATGTGGCCTACAGCTGCCTTTGAACAAAATGACCTCATGCATTCAGTTGAGAAAGGACTGTACACCATCTGCAAGCCAGGGAAATTGACTTTTGCTGGGGGATGGAGAAAAGTCTTTGAAGCCTGGCTTCTAAAGTTTTTGACAAATTCATGTTGTGGTTCCAAATGCTATCTGAAAGTATAATAAACTTACAAAAGGATACTTTTCAAGCCATAGCACATTATCGCCAAGTTATGGGCTTAGGAAAAGGTCACATGTGTTTCATCATGAGTTTTCTCCCCACATGAAATCTGAGTTGTCTTTTACTTGTGACAAATTCTACATAAAAAATAAAATGTTCGAATTATTATTTTCCAAAGTTTCAGAACACTGAAATATAATCATAAAAAGGGTATTTGGAACACAAGACAAGTCTTCCAGTATGGCAATTAATTTAACCAATCACTTCCAAATAATCTTTTTAATGTTGACATGATACTTTCTACATAGTGGGAAACTAATGTTAAAACACGAGTATTTGACTAGCAATGCTTGAAGACCAAGCAAACTCTTGTGTTAATTGAGCAGCTGCAATTAATAAATGATTGTGCTTTCCCAATGTAAATAGCAGTTGTGGGAATCTTGATTGAGGAAAGGCCAGCAAAGTGGGATTGATTTTTTTCCATTATTCTGGGAAAAATCACATACACCAAAGACTGCTGGTTGTTCGAGGAGAAAAACGTTTATTGGCACAACTACAAATTGTCCTTCAAGGGGCTAGAGGGGGAACAGGGGAAGTGCTGGAAAGAGAAGTAAGGCTAGGTTTGCTCCAACCAGAGATAGGAATTGGGGAAAATTAATAAGTGATGCAATGGGTATCATCTACTTGTCTCCTTTTACAACTCCTGTGTGAGCACCTGATAAAACACTGGTTGCTCAATAGCAATTTTTGAATGGTAAGAAAGAAATAATAGAGATTTAAAAGATCTAGCTCAGTAGTGTCAAACTCGATTTCATTGGGGCTGGATCAGGGCTGTTTTTGACCTCAGGGACCAGGGTGGGCGTGGCCAGGGTGGGCGTGGCCAGCTTGACATCACTCATGCCGGGGGGGGGGTGTCTGTGGTGGATATATCACAGTAATGATTTTATTGTCTCTCATCTAATTTACAAACTTAAAAATGGGAGGTGAAAGGGCCTCATAAGTGGAATAGCCTAGGGCCTCTTTTCATCTAAATCCGGCCCTGCCTGGGAGGACTGCACGTGGCCCTCCCTAGCTGTTTTCACTGGCATAGTGGGCCGGCATAGTGAGGCAGTCCTTTGCTGTTTCTAGGGAGGCCCCATGGACCAGGTTTAAGCACGCCACATGCTGGATCCAGCCCCTGGGCCTTGAGTTTGACACTCCTGATTTGCTCATCCCCACAACTGAACTTTCTTGATTTTTTTTGAAGATGTTTCACTTCTCATCCTTCAGATCTAACTAACTGGTGGGAATGGAAGGATTTTATACTCTTTGCAGTCAGCAATTATCCAGTTGTTAACATTCTGTGGGTTGTTGTTTCACTTCTGGTTGAATTCATGCATTGGTAAATGCATCCTTTGACAGAGAGAGTTTTTGTACGCTTTTAAGGAGGGGGTAGTTCACACTCTCCTTAAGACATCACTGATGAATGCAAGTGGTTTGCTTTCCTGGTGGGAATGTCTTGGCATTCTATACCATACAACAGGGGTCCAGAATACGCAAAACCACACCCCTTCCAATCTTCAGAAAAACCTCTCTCCATGGAACCGGTCCCTGGTGCCCAAAAGATTGGGGACACTGCCATACAAGACATATAGAAAAAGAGCAGAAAAAGGCTGCCAGAAGTGCAAGAACCAGAACTTTGTATTTCCCTCAGCACCCAAAATGGTAAAAGGGGAATAGAAGGAGGAGGAGGAGGAGGAGGAGGAGGAGGAGGAGGAGGAGGAGGAGGAGGAGGAGGAGGAGGAGGAGGACACCGTTAGACAATTTCTATGTGCCTTTTTATGAAAAGTTGTGAAGATCAGTTTGCAGCTCCAAAGAACTCTGGAAGAAATAGATCATCTGGATACCTTTCAATCTGAATTCCATCCAGAAAACACTTGTTGATCTAATGCAACAGAGGCTAGTGCATTTGTCCTGGTGTTCCCAATGCCTTTCAATATTATCTACCATGGTATATTTTTGAACAGAAAGAAATGCAACAGACAAAACAAAATTATTTTTTTCCTTTTCCCACTCTGCTTCTCATGAGGGTGACATTGGCATAAAATGAAAGTATTCGGGGAAAGTGTTTCTTCTAAGATGAATGATATATTTGGTATTTTTCCTCTTGTGCCTGCTAACGATTATGTTAGATGCATGTGTTCATTAATAATCTAATCTTATACACTTTACATACACACACAAAGAATTTACCAGAATTGATGGGATTTATTTGTGTGTTGCAGCCTGCAACTAGAGGGTTTTGTTTTTTTTAGAGTTTTATTTGACATTTATAGGCCGCCCTTTTCCCTGAGGGGACTCAGGGCGGCTTACAACTCGTGGGAGGGAGTGCAAGACAAAACATAAAATATGTGAATAAAATAAAATAAAACAATAAAACACAACATTCATTCAGCATTCGGGCGGGGCGGATTAGGATCTTATCCCCAGGCCTGACGGGATAGCCAGATCTTGAGGGCTGTGCGGAAGGTCTGGACGGTGGTGAGGGTACGAATCTCCACGGGGAGATCGTTCCAAAGAGAGAAGGCTCTCCTCCGCGTAGTCGCCAGTCGGCACTGACTGGCGGATGGAATTCGGAGGAGGCCCAATCTGTGCGATCTGATGGGACAGAGGGAGGTAATCGGCAGAAGGCGGTCTCTCAAGTATTCAGATCCACTACCATGGAGGGCTTTATGGGTGGTAAGTAGCACCTTGAAGCGCACCCGGAGATCAACAGGTAGCCAGCGCAGCTTGCGGAGGATAGGTGTTATGTGGGCGAACCACGGTGCGCCCACAATCACTCGTGCGGCCGCATTCTGGACTAGCTGAAGTCGCCGGATGCTCTTCAAGGGCAGCCCCATGTAGAGCACATTACAGTATTCCAGCCTGGAGATCACAAGGGCTCGAGTGACTGTTGTGAGGGCCTCCCGATTCAGGTAGGGCCGCAACTGGCGCACCAGGCGAACCTGGGCAAATGCCCCCCTGGTCACAGCTGACAAATGATGGTCGAAAGACAGCTGTGGGTCCAGGAGGACTCCCAAGTTGCGAACCCTGTCTGAGGGGTGTAAAATTTGACCCCCCAGCCTGAGTGATGGAACATTGGCCAAATTATTGGGAGGGAAACACAACAGCCACTCGGTCTTGTCTGGGTTGAGCACCAGTTTGTTAGCTCTCATCCAGTTCTTAACGGCCTCAAGACCCCGGTTCACTAATCAATGTTTCTATTATTATTATTTGGAGTGAACAGAAAATTCAGAATTTTGCATCTGCCACCGTGGCACGACATAACCGCGAACGTCAAAAGCGCGCCGACAACACCGCGGCGCTAAAACCGCGATGTCAAAAGCGCGCCCACAATAGTGCGCCGACAACAGCACGCCGACAGAAGCGCGATTTAACTTAAGGTAAGGTTTAGGGTTAGGTTTAGGATTAGGTTTAGGGTTAGGTTTAGGGTAGGTTTAGTGTTAGGTTTAGGGTTAGGTTTAGGGTTATTTTTAGGGTTATGTTACAGCGGGCTTCTGTCGGCACGCTGTTGTCGGCGCGCTGTTGTCGCGCGGTTTTGACGGTGCGGTTTTGTCACCGCGCTTTAGTCTACCGCGGTTTTGTGGTGGAACCATCTGCCACAGCTTAGCATGTTTTTGATCAAATCATTTGCTTTTACTCTCAGTTCTGTCTCTTTTGATAAAGCACTTTTATGAAGCTATATCATGCCAAATACATTGTGTTCTGTTCTAAACAATTATTCTGCTCAGTTGCTGCCATTTCACTTCACAAGGAAAAGTACAGCCAAACTGCTTAGTTAGCAGGGATGTTTGCATGTCTCTATAAATTTTGTAAATCCCTACGCAAGAAACTGCTTATTGAATAAACTAAGTAAGGCTGAAGATTTACATTGGAAAAAATCCTGTTATTGTGCTTGATTAAAAAATTGTCCTTTTCTTACAAACAGCTGCTTTTAAAGATCCTTTTGCAACTTTGGCCCCCAAGCCCCTAACATATTTTTCTCCATCCTACTAACTCATTAATATATTTCCCAGGAACATTTTTTGAGTTAGAGTGTTGAATTTTCTAAAGGAAATCTTCTTGCAGTTTTAGTTGCAGTTTTTGGCCACTAAAAACAGATCTCAGGAGCTCAAAACCAGTGTCTGGCATTAATTTATAATGTTTTCTTACAAGCAAGTAAGACACTCTGTTTTCAAAGATACTTCATGATAAGCCAATTGTCATTCAATAAATCAACAATTCAGAATGTTCAACAAAAAAATATCAGAGAGAAGTCAGCATTTTTTCCCTGTCAAGAATTTCTATATGGTAGGGTGAAACATGTCAGTGATAGGTATATCCCTTGATCTTTTAAAATAGTTTAAATATATATTTTTAAAAAACATTATTTTTCTCTTTCTCTTTAAGAAGGACTTTCATTTTCCTCTTTTTCTCAGGATGTGTGGAAATTTCTTTCAAACACAATAAGGGTGATTTTTTTAAGATTGCTCTACTGAGTTCAGATACTTCTGATTTTATAGCTTTCTGTTTTGAAAGTTCTCTGGCTGCCCAATTTTATTTTTTTATTTGTTGTTTTAATTTTGAGACCACCCAAATCCATAATGACTCTGGGCAGCTTACAGATAAACATTATACATAAACAAAATAAAAAACATCAATTTTCTAGTCTGCAAAAGCCCATCTGGTCTCATGAATTCTTCTCTTGGTATTTCATAGAAGTTCAGGAAGCCAAGAAGACCAGAGACTAATGGAACAAGAAAGATGTGACATTCTCACATACTATTTGACTGCTTCATAACTAAACAGAATCAAGAACAATCTACTATATCTATGGCAATTTCTCCAAAATCCTTTCCTCTGCTGATTTTTTTTTATTATATTGAATAAGAATTGGTGGGGACAAAATGTAAGACATTTTTTCTGCACAATACGGGTAGTCCTCATTTAGGAACCACACCTGGGATCAGAAACTCAGTCATTAAATGAAGCAGTTACTAAGCAAAAAGGCACCTGTGCTTATGATCCTGCTTTGGTTTTTATTTGCTTTACAGACCTGAGAATGTTGCAAATGTGAGGATTGGCCATAAAGTTATTTTTTCCCAATGCCATCATAATTGGAAACGGCTGCTGAACAAGACAGTTGCTAAATGAGGACTGTCTGTACCTCATTCCATACTATCTTCAGGACACACGGACTTTGGCAACCTGCTGGATAATCAAGACTTGGGGATAAAAAAGAAATGGTATTTTGGTTCTTCTTGACCTCTCAGCAGTTTCCAGGATCATTCTCTGAATTATCTAAAAGATTTGAGAATAAGAGGCATTGTTTTGCAGTGATTATTTTCTTAATTTTCAGGTACATTCACAGAGTGTCATAAGACAGCTGTTTCTCATTGAATGTTCACATGAAATCATGGAGCTCATCAGGAAATTTGGACCTGGATGCCATCAACAAGTTGATGACACTCTAATTTATTTCTCTGTAACATTTCCAGATAATGATGCAACTTTCTTTAATGCCTGTTCATAGTCAGAAGTGGGCTAGATTAGAATAATAAATCTTAATAGAATCTAGAAAGATGGGGGAGATGCTCTCTATGAAAGGCCATATTTCCAGGAAGGTGAAAGGAATGTTTTGGGACCTGTATCTCTCCCTGAATTCCTAAAATGAGGTAACAGCTTTTATCAACTTTCGATGATAAGACAACTGAGTCCTTTTCTGGAAGTGATAACCTTAGAAGTCCAATACATGTGCTGGTAAACTCCAAGCTTGATTACATATTGTAATCAGTGTGGGACTGCCTTGTCCAAAAACTTCAGCCAGCCAGATTGTTCTTGGGAAGATAGTAAGCACTGGTGAAATTCAAATTTTCAAATTTACTACCAGTTCTGTGGCCATGGCTTGGTGGGCATGGCAGGGGAAGGATACTGCAAAATCTCCATTCCCACCCCACTCTGGGGCCAGCCAGAGATGGTATTTGCCAGTTCTCCGAACTACTCAAAATGTCCGCTACCGGTTCTCCAGAACCTGCTGAATTTCACCCCGGTTTGTATTTATGTTCAGTGGGGATTACAAGAGAGTAAGCAGGCACACCCTAGGGAATACACAGCAATGTTCTGGTACTGATAGAGGTGAATACCCTACACAAGCAGCTTGAGGGATTCTCCATTGTCTTCCTTCATACTCTCTTGTAATCCCTTCCTTTGCAATCTCTCTACTCTGCAAGGAGGGGGGAGGGAGCAGATGCGCCTCCCAAGCAATTTTGATAAGCAATCTTTCCTTCCCTGACCCTTGTCTGCACCCCCATCTCCTTTTCATGGAAGCTTATGTCTCTAATATGTTTGTATTAAAAAATGTTACCAAACTCTTTCTTAATTTTGCTTATTATAAATAACCATGGCTTCCTTTCACAGTGCACATAAGAGAGGTTCAGTCAAAAAGCCTAAACTTCAAGATAACAATCTATTATTTACATTTTGCTTAGAAACAAACTGACAGTAAAGGCATTTTTAAAAAAAACATAGCTGAAAAGAGGTGGTATTCAGCAGGTTCTGGTCAGTTCTGGAGAACCAGTAGCGGAAATTTTGAGTAGTTCAGAGAACTGATAAATACCACCTCTGACTGGCCCCGCCCTCATCTATTCTTTGCCTCCTAAGTCCAAGGTGATCAGGAGGAAATGGAGATTTCGCAGTAACCTTCCCCTGGAGTGTGGTGGGAATGGAGATTTTATAGTATCCTTCCCCTGCCACACCCACCAAGCCATGCCCACCAAGCCATGCCCACAGAACCGGTAGTAAAAAAATTTGAATCCCACCACTGATCCACACATATTGTCAAGTGCTCATTGTGGAAGGCAACAGGAGATAAATACTACTGCTATCCTCAAATCCTCCTTGTGTTCTCCCTTTTTTTTGTGGAATATTACTTCTCATCTTTGAGATATCACTAATAAATGTTTTGAATGAATTTCTCTCAGACTTTCCAAAAGATATATTTACATATCTGTTAGTTTTTAGTAAATGTTATTGCAATAAATTACAAAGATATTCTACTTGAAGAACATATATTAACTAAATTGATTTCATTTGTCTGTGTGTTTGTTGAGCTAATCTCATATTAAATCTATTTGTTTTGTTTTCAATAATATTTTGTGTTCATGTTTAAACAGTTTAAACAAATTTAATACATTGATTTCAATTTGTTTATTCCAAGATAAGTTTATAGCTGAAGTCATTTATACAGTAATGTTATTCTTTTCACAAACAGAACATTGTACTTGGAAGTTACAGCAATTTTTACAGAAATATCAGTGAAAAATACATTTAATTAATGTGTTATTTGAGTCTCAGATTGAAGCAATCGAAGCTTACTGCATCAGAAACGAGAAGAGACTTTTCTCATGCTCTGTGTCATTCTTTTTATTAAATATTTTATTTGAGGTTATTTCACCTGTGGCCCTCTTGAACTCCATATTCACTGGCAGAGGATTGCAGGAGACTGTGGCAGCCAAAAATGGAGCTTGGGAATCGAGGTGGTTTCCAGCAGTCTCTACTGTCAGTTTGCTCGTGGATGTGCCCATCGCACAAATGCCCAGAGCAATAAAAATTGTTCTGAGCATTCACAGAACTGAAAAATAAGATGGTGGCGCCTATGGCACTACCAGGAGAATCAGTTCGGGGGTGTGGCAGGGCATGGTTCCAGTGACCCAGACCCCCAAACCACTACCGGTTCGGCCGAACCAGTCTGAACTGGTAGGAACCCACCACTGCTTGGGAACCTGTTTTCGCTGGCAGAGCACTCGGGCCACCACAGGTGCCCCCAATAGGAGTGATGTTGAGCTGGCCACACCCACCCTGGCCAGGCCTACTGCAGCCCCCTGAGGTCAAACACAACCCTGATGCGGCCTTCAATGAAATCAAGTTTGACACTCCTGTGTTAGAGAGTAAACATCTAGTTGAAGTTCCCCAAATTAAATGGGGATAAATTAAATTAAAAAGAAGCATTTAATTTCATTGCATTACTCTGATTGCTTTAAGAAAGGGTGAAAAGAGAAAAAGACAGGGAGAGGAATGAGAGAAAAACATGAAGGAAAGATGTTTAGGAAAATAAAAGGTCTAGAAGTTAATCAAAACTGACTAAAAAAACTTTACAGTCATAAAATTTCAAAAACCTGCAACCATGGGCTCCAGCATAATCACCATCATTTTAAAAGGATTTCTTCATTTTTAGTCATTCAGAGCCTTTAGAGGTATGTCAGAATATATGCGCAAGCCTAAATACAAACATACTGAAATGCTTAACTGCTAGAATATGCACCAGTTGGGTTATCAAATTTTAGATGTTTTGAAGTGCAGTACAGTGCCGAATGTTTATTCATAAATCAGAGTTATTGTACTCAGTCGGGCTTCAAAAATATGTTTAGGTGTGAAAAGATTTTAAAGTATACTGTAGTAAGTAAATATACCATTCCTTACTGTAGTAAGGAAATTGTGGATATATATATGAATAAAGACACCTATTTAAAATTCTAGTAGGGATGCATTTGTTTTGTTTTTTTCAAATGAGCAAGACAGGATGAATTGATTCCAAGCAAACTGGTCCTTTTCTGATTTCTGCCATTTTTGCCGTTCATCGGTTAATTTCTCAAAAATGATCTATTAGGATTACAGGTATACTTCATAGTTTGTATCTGAGACAAAGAATCAACCTGGTTACAGAACTGGTTGGGACACTCATGGCATTGTTTACACAGAACATTTCATTAGCACAAAACAAAACACGTGTCCATTTTGTCCCAAAGGTGCTTTTTTTCAAAGAGGTAACTGGCGTGTCTTGTTTTTCTTCAAAGACGTTTAGCTTCTCATCCAAGAAGCTTCTTCAGCTTCAGAGACAACTTCTACAGCTTTGGGACAACCATGACCTGGATGACTGAAAATCTCCATAGACACTTATCCATGTTGTTTTTGTACACTGAAATCCATAAAAACTACTCTCCAGAAACCCAATTCCTATTTTCTTAGGATTGTTTTCTCACAATTGGCTAGTGCCAAAAAACAACTTCATGAACTATGATATTTTTCTCTTCCTGTCTTTACAGACTCAGCAACAACTGTAAAGAAACTGAACTGCTTATATAGAACAGTCTATCTACTGCCAAGAAATATTCTCTGCATTGCAAAAGAGCTTCATTTCCAACTCCACCCAAGCCAACTGCAGTTCAGTTTTTCAAACCATGTTCCAGATTCATGAGCTGGCTTAAGTAGGGAAAGGCAGTAATAGATAGGAGCCACAATAATGTTGACACTAGCATTTGGCTGAGTGATGGAAATGCAGTTTAGTATAATACCTGTTCTAGTTCTCCTTCAGTAGCAAAATCAGTTTGAAATCTTTCAGCACCTTCCACCCACCTCATTTATGGTGATCAGAACACCATGAATGCTCTGTTGTAGCGACATAAGTATCCATCTTCCTCAATAGCTGCCAGTCTGATGGTTTGAAAGCAGTATGTTCTTACAGGCCTTGACCTAGTCATTACAACCAGTTGTTCAGAGGTGAGTTGTCAATTTCTTTACTACTGGTGGGGGCACACATGCACACAACACTTCTGTGCACGCGCAGAAGTTTCTGCACATGAGCAAAAGCATCCAAGCAGGTGGGCAGAGCCTCCCTCCGGCGCTACTAACGGTTCAGCCAAGTCAGGCCGAACTAGCAGGAACCCACCTATGCAGTTGTCATTGTTCTTTTATGAATGCATCAAATACATCTTTAAGAACTGCTTGCCAGGGGTCATCCCTGCATTTTTCACAATAAACTCCATTTTCATTAAATGAAAGAAGCTACATTGTATTGCATGGATTTATTGCCAGTCATCTTTGTTGGATGATCTCCAGTGTAAGGGAGAGGGAAATATCTCCTGTCTTCTTCTTTCATGTATTTATGGCTGTCTCTTAAGCAAACTTTGACATCACATGGCCTTGACATCCATATTATACTAACTATAGAAAAGTTTTATTTAAAAAAAAACCTATGTTCATTTTATAGCTATTCAACTTTCAACTTGGACTGTGAACTTGGCAAAGAGTAAAAACAACAAATTGCCTATTTAATACACAGACAAACCACTTCTGAAAAATCTTGATAAGAAACTGCAGACTGTCTCTGAGAATCAAACCCCATTGAACAGAAGGGTTGGGGGGGAGGTCTCATTTAATTTGGGCAACTGGACTTTTGAAAAGCACCTTTGGGATTTCCAGTGGCTTCATGACGTAGCATTGTAGGGTTGTTTTTTTTTGTTTTTTTTAGTATTTTGGAAGTGTGACATATCTTTCCAGGATTTTAGTTCCACAAGAACTAAAGTTCTAATTGTTTTGGGACTTTGGCCACCTTTTTATACTCAAGGGACAGAATATAAATGACAACACCTGGAGATGTCTCTGTAGCACATCTTATCAGTGACTTTGTTATAACATGAAATAGCTGACCCACTGCCAGGAATATTTTAGATAAAATGATGTCCTTAAGCAGGGAACACCTGGGGATGGTCTTGTCAATAATTTAGAAACTAAGGCAGTCGACTCTTTGCTAAGAACATTCTTTCAGCAGGTATCAGATTAAGGAATCCCTGCTGTCTTCTTTCTCTTGTTACTAGTAAAAATGCAGATAAAACGCTCAAAGGCTGGAATGATTTATAATGAATGATGCAATCCACAGAGCTTGCTATACTGAAGTAATCTACAGTTTGTTAAAAGTTACAAATTGCTTTAACTGGCTAACTAATTCTTGCCATATAGAGGAAAAAGTATACACTACTATCTCCTGCCGTGACAATATTCCCAGCTGTCTATGAGAGGCATTCTGATATTAGTCATATTACCATGTACAGTATATTCATCATCACTAATAGACGCAGATAGCCTTAATATCTATGTATTTGATTACTCCATTCAGAGCCATACAAATTAGTGGTATCATAACATCTGACATCATGTGGTAATATGTTCCAGCTTCTTATTTTTTATGCATAGTTTTCTGATGCATCCTTCCTACGTGTTATTTTATAGATTTTTGCTGTTCTGTTAATTCACACTATATTTCTCTTAGCTAAAATCTAAAATTTGGGTTTTTTATATAAAAGTTTCTTCATATTTCTGTATATATACAGAGTGCATAATTATCCACTTTTACATTTGCTGGGGACTACCAATGCTAGAGAAGTACAGTGTTTATCATCTTGTAAACTAAATACCTGTTAGCTCTTTGAGATCATCCAAACAAGAAGCATTATCAGGAATATCAGAACTATCTTTATTTTAAGGTTACATTAACAAAACCTTACAAAACTGAAAGCATTTCTTCCTGTCCCTCCTTTTATTGTCTGGAAAACTAGGGAGGGTTCTTTCTAAAATGCTTTCCATACCACTTCTCCTTTTGTTAACCGAGTTACCTCCTACATGCTGGTAGTCCGGTCTATTGCTCTTTCCTCCCAGCTCCCAACATTATTCCTACATACCATTATTTCACTTTCCTTCTTATTATTACAAATAATCAGAAATAAAATAACTGGCCATTTTTATTACTGCAACATCAAATAGCCTATAGGACAGTGATGGCTAACCTTTTTCTAAAGGCGTGCCAAAATTGTCTGCGCGCATACTATCACGTGTGAGTGCGTGCCCAAACCCACAATGGAATGTGCCCCACCCACCTAGGCATGCGTGCACGATACACACACACCACAGCCTGGGGAGCCTGAGGAGGGTAAAAAATAGGCCCAACAGGCCAACCAGAAGTTTGGAAACAAACTTCTAGTTGGTCCGTTGCGCCTGTTTTTCGCCCTCCCCAGGCTCTGGAGGCTTTTCTGAAGCCTGGGGAGAAGGAAAACAGCCTCCCTCGGCCCTCCGGAAGACCAAAAATCAGCTGGCTGAGAGTTGGCAGGCCAGCAAATATGGCTCTGTGTGCCATCTGTGGCATGCATGCCAAAGGTTCGCCATCACATCTATAGGACATGTGCAGTTGATAGTGTTGCAGGAACCTCTACCCATTTCCCCATCTAACCCAAATAACAAGTTGGCTAGTAGGTCCGAAATTACTCGCTATTGATGGCAGAGGGAAATCAGGGGGATCTGAGCATGTAAACTGATTAAAAATTCTTGGGAGGGAAAGGTAAATCGCATTGCTCCATATTTCTTTCTTCCGAGCAATCACTAGAACGATAAAATATGTTATATAGATAACAAACTGGGTGTTATCTGTAATGATGTATTCTTCCTACAGTTCAGGTTCACAGAAGCTATTGGCTACCTGTTGACAGACAAAAACCCATCATGTAATGAATACATAAACTAGTATGGTGGGTTATAGTTCACGACAGAAATCTTTGGCTCCCTTGTCCATTTTTTAAAAATAACACACATGTCCAGTTAAAGGTTGATATATATTTTCTTAGCAATTAGAGGCGTTTAATATTGCACAGGCTAAAAAGGAGATAGTATCTCTGGATAAAAATATAATCTTTCCTGAGTCCGAATTTCTCTTCTCTTCGCATTGTGTGAGTTTCCAAAAAGAAATGATATCATCCAAAAATGAGAGCATATTTATAGCTTTCCTAAAACATTGCTTCAGTGTTAATAAACTGTCCCATAAACTTGGCCCACAATCTTAATTTCTAAAAATGTTGTCATTTTGGTATTATTAACTCTCTTATAAATTTGGGGAATGTCATTCCACTTTCTTAAAAGCTTATCTAATCTCCACATTAAAAAAGAATAAGATGTTTCTTGTTAATCAATGTTGAATTGTCTTAATCTACATTTTATGCTTTCCAGTTTATAATCTGTAAAACTAAACACCGCTTCCTACCCCAGATAATAAAATGATTTTGGAAAGTGGAATGAAAGTTGGAGAGACATATATAAAGAAACAATAGAGATTTGTTCACATGTGTTCCCCAAATTCTAGATCCTAATACCTTGACTATATATCTTTAATGCCTTCAATAGATATGTGCCTTTATTGCAGTTAAACAAACACATCTGAATGAGGTAATTCCTCTCAAGCATTCTGAACAGTCATCAATTTTTAAAAAAGCATGAGTAGAGAAGGAGAACAATCCTTCTCAATCCCCCAGTCTGATGGTTTAGGCACTTATTGAAGCAGTTCCAATCAACACACATGGCTGAATGAAGAAAATCTCCCATTCCATCTTCCTAGAACTGCTGCCAAAGACAGGATCACAAAAAGTGACATGTAAAGAAAATCTGAGAGAATTGGGTATAATTACTTTACTAGCATAACATAGAACAGAATTTGCAAAAGAGGTCTCTTCGGAAGAATCTGTGCTTCATTTGACACTGGAAGTACATGTCACAAATCGGCCTTGTCTACATTAGATTCCATTTCTATTGGAGATGTTCCTCTGCTCGATATACATATCTATAAAATATTTATTTCCAAGCATGTTGGCATTTTATGCTTATGCCTTCTTGCAGTATTTTACTGTGGAGGGCTGGGTTGTACATCTCTGACTGAGAGCAAACTCTGGCATCCTTCTTCAGAAGAGATTATCTCTGAATTGAATGGGATTTAACCTCCTGGAAGCATGTTTATCACAACCATAATATGAGTCTGCTATTGTTCCTCATCTTTCTACTCAAGAAACATTTGTTTGCTTTTTTTATTCTTTTGTCCTTTTCAGATATTTTGGTGTTTTGTATTTTAACCTTCTTTGAATAAACAAAAAACATTTGTTTCACCTATTTTGTGTCATCAAGCACAAACTTATGTGACAGGAATATCACATAAACAGCCTGTGCAATAAAATTTGGAAGTCCTCATAAGAAATGGAAATCCTATCTCTCAAGTTAGAGTCACACTGGCTCCTATGAACATAGCTGGTGCATAAGTAAAGGCATTATAAATGTTCATGTTGATAGCATTCTAAAGTGTCAGTTGACTGAACAACAGCACAATATGTTTCTAATATATGATTCATATTGTAATGTTCCAACATAGTGACATCACAAGCAAACTTTTCCTTCATTGGCTGGTTATCAAGTTTTCAAAACCATATAACATAAAATGAAACCAAGCTTTATATTGGATGGAACAGTTTAGCCACATCTGTTGTATGTTGGGTTTTTTTTTAAGTTGCTCAAAATTTATTGCATTTTCTCTCTTCTTGATGCTTGTGAAGCAGATGCTATATTATGATTTTGCTTGGGGCATGACGCTTAAGTATATTGTCTTACTTGAAGAACTATGGGAATATTATGGACATTTCAGCCTTTTCGGGAAAGATTTCAGTGAGACTGTCATCAATTAAATGTAAACAATCAAGCAACATTCTCCTGGATATTTGCCTGCAAGAAAGAGCTGTATAGTAATTGTAGTAACTTTAGAAAATCTGATGTTAATTATAACAAAGTCAGAAAATAGTCTGGAGTGATTTTTCTGGATTATGAAGGAAAAGAACAAATGAATATTAATTTTGGTTCTGATGGCTGCCTATTGGTGGAGAACCAGAGTCCCAAAACCTTGTAGGCAGTGGTGAAATTCAATTTTTTTTACTACCAGTTCTGTGGGCATGATTTGGTGGGTGCAGCAGGGGAAGGATACTGCAAAATCTCCATTCCCTCCCCACTCCTCGGGGAAGGATATTGCAAAATCTTCATTCCTTCTCCACTCTGGGGCCGGCCAGAGGTGGTATTTGCCGGTTCTCCGAACTACTCAAAATTTCTGCTACTGTTTCTTCAGAATCTGTCAGAACCTGCTTAATTTCACCCCTGCTTGTTGGGTCATATAATTATATCTGTTCCTCTTCCATCATTCATTCTTCTTGCCTTACTAGTCAATAATAAAAACATATCAATACATTTATGTCTTTAAAAAAGCTTAAGAGAGACGTTTGGGCACAGTATGGAGAAAATAACTATAGCTCTCCTCAACATCTTAAATTTCCCAAGAAATTTAAATTCTTTACATTTAAGTTCTTCTTAAAGGAATGGCATTTTGCCAAGGGACCCTCTACCCTGTCAGAAATACTGAGATTGGGGCTTCCTGGGTGGGACCTTGCTGATGGTAGCAGCTTAATAGAGCTGCTCCCAAGTTCCTGGTTGCGTTATCTGCCTAGACATCTGACAGATACCTCATCCTTCAGGCAAGAAGGGGAGGAGAGAGATCCAGCTGGCAAAGTGCCTTTTTTTGATCTTTGCAGCTTTTATGTCTGCGAAGAGAGGGGGGGCCAGCCGAATCATCTCCGTGCCAGAATCTACAGCTGTTTTTTTTTCAGCTCAAAGTAAGATCCTCCCACTTAGAACAATATTTGAGCTATCTATCTGATTTTAATACAAGCAGAGCCCGTATCTGAGAACCTCATTTGCTTATTTAAATACTAGCTTCATTTTTTTACAAGATCTTCCTTCGTTAATTTGGTTACCTAAAAAAAAGCTCTTAAAATGGCGATTGTGTATTCTCCGGAACAACGCTCACCTCCCTAATCTTTTTGCAAAGAACAGCTATAAAACTTCAAAGGGAGGGAACAGCCGGCCAGCAGCTTCTTATTAATTAGTTTCATTTCTACAAGATTCTACAAGATTCTACAAGACTTTCCTCTTAACAACTTTGCTAATATATATTTCTGATATAGAGAAGTCTAAAATGGTGCTGAATATGCTGAGCTGCTTCATTACAATGCTTTTTTTTCTGAAACCTTCTGAAAAGTCCTACGGAGCTAACAAAGGGGTGATTTAATACCTTTTTTCGTAGCTGCATAGTGGGCCAGTAGAGTTTGATTAATTGCTTGAAGATAAGACTTGTAATGGCCTCAAAACTAAATCCTGGGCTGAAACCTCCTCCTAGAAGTACATCCCCAATACCTGGCACAAAGTTGCAGCCTCCACCCTCTATGCCCCCTACTGGAGATTTGCTAACGAAAGAACTTTTTTTGGAAACTTTTAGAGAATTTAGAGAGGAGATAAAGGAGGAGATAAAAGAGCTTAAGGCGGACTTATATGATAAAATTGATACTAGGATTGCTAAAATGAAAGATGATATGCTGGGACTTGTAACTGTACTGACAGAACATGTTTCTGGAATTGAAGATAATCTAGAGGATCTTAACGAAGCTAATACCAATTTGACATCCAAAACTGAGGTGGTGCAACAAAAAGTTGAAAATGCTGAAAAACAAATTATTATGATACAGTACAGGCAGATGGAGCTGGCATTAAGAGTCAGGAGATTGCGTGAGGATAAACAGGAGAACTTGAAACATATTTTTTCCGAAGCTTTTGATTGTCTGGTGGGAGACCGGGGTCCAAATTTGACTGGCAGATCGATAAAGCTTATCGCGTTAATTCTTGGGTGGCAAAACAGAAGCAACTTCCCCAAAACGTAGTTATATACTTCACCACAAGAGAGCTCAGAAACATGATACTACAAGAGTCCTATAACACTAGGCTTCAAATTGGGGGGCAGGATTTGACTGTTTTGAAAGAAATACCACCTCAAATGCTAAGAGCCAGGAGAGACTATGCTTTTTTAGTGGAAGAACTCAGAAACCGTCAGACACAGTACAGATGGGATGCACCATTTGGTATTATATTTACATTTGACAGGCAAAGATATTGTCTCAACTCCGTATGGAAAGCTCAAGATTTTTATCACAGTATTCTGAAGGCGGGACACTCTGCACCATCCGGATCTGGAGAAAGACCACAAGAAGGACAAGACAGACAGCAAACCACACAACTACCAGACAAGATGTACCATCTCCCCTCCCCGGAAGGGCAAGGTGTTATGAAACAAAGACCTAGCCATATGACTACCAGACGAATGGAAAAACAAGCTAAAAGGCAACAACCTCAACAATTATTGGCCATCGATCAAGGAGTTACAGCAACAAGCTCAGAAGCTGTGGGAGGAGCTAGGCCAAAGGTTAAACAGGCCATGCAGGAGGCTCTAAAAAAAGCTTCAGGTAACCAAAGATGACAACTAAGATTCTAACACGGAATGTCAATGGACTGAATTCTCCACAGAAGAGAAAGAAAATATTTCACTATCTTAAACAGTTTAAGAATGATATAATTTGTTTGCAAGAAACTCATATCAAATCAACTGATCAAAAATATTTGTTTAACCCAAAACTTGGTCAACATTTTGTAACTTCTGCTATGGAAAAGAAAAATAGTATAGTCATATACTTAAGAAAAGACATCAAAGCTGAATTAATTGAAGCAGATCCTTTTGGAAGATATAGCGCGTTAGATCTAATCATAGAAGGGAAAAAGACATTACTTTTGGGAATTTATGCTCCTAATCAACAGCAAGACGGATTCTATAGAAATCTTCATGCTAAATTAGTACAGTGGGACTATAGGTCTTGTATACTATTGGGTGACTGGAATAGTGTGATAGACACTAAAAGAGATAAGAAGACCTCTCGCCCAAATACTAAAATGCGAGCTAAGCTACCCAAACCTTTTTTTGACATGATGGACGACTTTGAATTGAGAGATATTTGGCAAGAAAGAAACGCAGAGGAATAGCAATAGCAATAGCAATAGCAGTAGACTTATATACCGCTTCATAGGCCTTTCAGGCCTCTCTAAGCGGTTTACAGAGAGTCAGCATATTGCCCCCAACAATCTGGGTCCTCATTTTACCACCTCGGAAGGATGGAAGGCTGAGTCAACCCTGAGCCGGTGAGATTTGAACCGCTGACCTGCTGATCTAGCAGTAGCCTGCAGTGCTGCATTTAACCACTGCGCCACCTTGGCTCTTATATGATTTCACATTCTTTTCTGATAGACATCAATCCCTTTCGAGGATTGATTTTATACTAATCACTAATGATTTGTTTTCTAGGGTGAAGAAGACAAAGATTGCGGCTAGGGTCCTTTCGGATCATAACCCAGTTTGGATGGAATTGGGAAGGGCAGTGCAGGCAAGAAGGTCTTGGAGACTGAATGAAAACTTATTCAGATATGAAAAGTATATTAATGATTGTAAAAAATTGTTATCTGAATACTTTGTTTTGAATATGAATAAGGGTACACCTATGGAATTCGTATGGGATGCAAGCAAAGCATATATGAGAGGAGTGCTGATGAATATAAATAAAACACATAGACATAAACAAGAGCTAAAACGAACAGAATTGGAAGAGGAAATTAAAGGGAAAGAGTTGGAGTTAACATTGAATCCAGGCGATACAAAAGTTAAGGAAGTAATTACCATATTAAAATCTCAATTTGACATGTTGATCTCTGACCAGGTAGCCACTAGTTTATTATATGCAAAACACAACACTTTTTGTAACGCAAACAAACCGGGCAGATGGTTAGCTTATCAGATTAGGAAAAAAAAGGAAAACTCGAAATATATCTAAACTGATTTACAGAGGGAAGGAGGTGTTTCAACAGGAGGAGATTCAAAAGGCATTTCGGGAATTTTTTACAGAATTGTATAAAGGGGATAAAATTAATGGTTTAGATATAGACAAATATTTAGATAAAGAGAAAATACCCTCAGTTAGAGAAGAGCACAGGCAAAAATTGAACCAACCAATAACCTCGGGGGAAATTTTGCAAGTAATTAAGCAACTAAAGTTAGGGAAAGCACCAGGTACAGATGGTTTGAAAGTGGTTTACTATAAAAATTTACAGTTAGAAATGGTAGAACCTCTTAGAGAATTATTTAATAAGATTCAAACGGAAGGTAAGGTGCCTCCATCTTGGAAGACAGCGTTTATATCTTTGATACCCAAAGAAGATCAAGACACTACCCAACCAAAAAATTATAGACCTATCTCATTAGTTAATGTAGATTATAAATTTTTTACTAAAATACTAGCAAATAGGTTAATGCTGGTTATTCAACAATTGATACACACTGACCAAACAGATTTTATACAGGGGAGACAGATGAAAAGTAATGTTAGATTAATTATTAATGCATTAGAATATTTGGGAAAGAACAACCAAATTCCTGCCGCATTCATATTTTTGGATGCTGAGAAGGCCTTTGATCGAGTTAACTGGCAATTTCTGTTGAAGATATTGCAAAAAATGCAGTTAGGAGATTTTTTTTACAGTCAATTAAAGCAATATACCAACAGCAAACAGCACAAATCATAGTCAATGGAAGTTTAACAGACTCTTTTCAAATTGGAAAAGGTACAAGACAGGGCTGTCCTTTGTCCCCACTATTGTTTATTATAACTCTGGAAGTATTGTTGAATAAAATACGGGGCCTGGATGGTCTAAAAGGGATCAAGATTAGGCAGCAAGAATACAGAGTGCGCGCGTTTGCGGATAATTTGGTCATAATATTGGAACAACCGCAGAAATCCAGTATGGTTTTAATGAATATGATTAATCAATATGGTCAAGTGTCTGGTTTTAAAATAAATTTAGGAAAAACAAAAATATTAGCTATAAATATGAATACTAAACAAAAGGAAGAACTAGGAGGGATGCTAGGATGTGAGATAGTCAAAAAAGTCAAATATCTTGGAGTTAATATTTTAACCTCAAATGGGAAACTATATAAGCATAATTATGAACCACTTTGGCATAGTATACAGACAGAGATGAAAAAAATGGGGAAAATTGGACTTATCTTTGTTGGGTAGGATAGCGGCAGTGAAAATGAACATCTTACCAAAATTTTTATTTCTCTTCCAAATGTTACCCATACTCAAAAAAGATGCGAATCTTTTAGAATGGCAGAAGGGTATCAACAAATTTGTATGGGCAGGAAAGAAGCCGAGGGTAAAGATGAAAATAATGCAAGATGTACGCGAGAGAGGAGGCTTGAAATTACCTAACCTAAAACTATATTATGATGCAGTGGCGCTATCTGTAATTAGTGATTGGACTCATTTAACTAATGATAGAATACTGAATATCGAGGGACACGATCTGGTATATGGGTGGCATGCTTACCTGTTATTCAACAAAAAATTGGATAAGAATTTTAAAAGTCATATTTTAAGAAATGCTTTACTGCAGGTCTGGAAAAAATACCAATATAAATTAAATGACAAGATACCCATGTGGGCAATTTCTAGCCATGTAATTGAAAATATGAATATAGCACAAAAACAGGATAGAATTACCTACAGACAGCTTCTCATTTTGGAAAGGGGGGTACTACAACTAAAATCTTTAGAGGTATTAAAAGAGGAGAAGGTAGTTCAAACATGGTTCCAGTATGGGCAATTACAGGCCAGGTGGAAAATAGATCAAAAAATTGGTTTTATCCAAGTTGAGGATAATCTGTTTAAACAAATAAGAGATCAAAGCTTAATGCATATAAAGAGGATATATAATGTATTAATACAGATGGATTCGGAAACAGAATTAGTTAAAGATTGTATGATAAAGTGGGCTCAAAATATTGAAGAACCAATAATGTTGGATACATGGGAAAGAATCTGGGTAAGAAATGTGAAATTTACACAAGCTCAAAACCTGAGAGAAAATTTTTATAAGATGTTCTATAGATGGCATTTAGATCCTAAAAAGCTGGCTTCTATGTATCCGAATGTACAGCCTAAATGTTGGAGATGTGGTTATCTCGATGCTACATATTTTCATATATGGTGGACCTGCCAAAAGGTTAAGGAATTTTGGATAAAAATATGGTGGATTATGCAAAATATCTTTAAAAGAAGGATAAAGTTTACTCCTCAGTTATTTTACTAGGTATATGTACTGACTTTACAGTGGTAGAGACTAACTTGATTCTGCACCTAATAACGGCGGCAAGACTGTTGGTGGCGCAATACTGGAAGAAGGAAGACTTGCCTACAACTCAAGAATGGACATTGAAAGTTATAAACCTAGCCAAGATGGCTAAAATATCGGCATATCTTAAAGATCATTCAAATGAAAGATATAAACGAGACTGGATAAAATGGATTGACTATATACAAAACAAATACGGGACTAAGAAATTCCAGATAGCCTATGCTTAAGATCAGGAATGATTTAAACTGTTCAAAGTTAGTGTAGCAGGAAGAAGCTAAGATCAATGTAGAGATGTTATTAACCTCTTTTTTAATTTCTTTTTTCTCAATATATTTTAGACTGTGTTTGTTAAAAATCTATACCATGTACGGGCTTTGGGGGGGAGGGAGGTGGGGTGTTGGGGGGGAGGGAGGGGGGAGGGAGGAATGTATACTATGTGTTAGATTTCAATGTAATGCAACTTCACATGTATACTGTTTCTCTTTAATTTCTCTGTAAAAATAGTACAAGTTGAGTACATTGACATATAGTGGAAATACACCAAGGGGAGGAGGAGTGGGATAGAAGAAAGATGGGTAGAGAGAGCGGGAGAGAGGATGGGAGGGAGGGTGAGAAGGAAGGGAGGGAGTGGATCAGGAGAAAGGAGTGGTAGAGGGGGAGGGGAAGTAGGGTAGAGGGGAATGATGGAGGGAAGATAGAAAGTTGGAGGGGGTGGAAGAAAGAGGTGTATGGAGAGTGGAAGAGGTATATTGGGTTTCTATTTTTTTGGGTATTGTTGACAAGAGGAATTGCTGTGATTATTGTTTAATGTTGTATGGCCCCGTCTATGCACAGTATATATGTGAGTGTATGAAAATGAAAAAATGGAAAATAAAAACATTTTAACATTAAGAAATACTGAGATTGGGCTATAATTATGCCTTCATGTCTTTTTCTCTTAAGACCAAACACATCTACTTATATCCTGCATGTGCAGATTAAGCTATGCTCACTTGTGCAACTCAATTCCTAATAGGCCGTGGATCTGTACCAGTCCACGGACCAGGGATTAGATACCCCTGTTTTACAATTTTACAATTCTCATGTTTTCTTCCTAAGATAAATATATATGATGTAGATTTTGTGTATACAAAAATTAAGTCTGCAGAAATGTAATTAAATCCATTATTTCTTCCTTCTACTGAAGCTATTACAGGTTCTGCTCCCACTAGTATCATGGAGTTCTGTATTCCTAGAATTCACTCAAGATCCTACAGATAAGGTTTTGGAGTATATAACCCTCTAAACCTGTCTACTCAAAGCAGGCATAATTATAGACTCTGACCAAGGATTGCTCAAGACTTTTTGTCATCTGGGGCAAAAGTTAAGATAAGTGGTGACAGGACATTCTTCTCTGCTGACCTAAGAATACCAGTTTAAGGCAGAAGCCATTGTGCCCAGCTCTGTTCACTTTGCCTCACGATAAGTTTGCTTCTGCAAAGGGCACCTAACAGAGTCACAGAAGAGCTTCTGTGCTTGAAATATTAAGATGTAGAATTAACTGGGAGTATGAAGAATATTGCAGAGGTGGTATTGAGCCAGTTCTGCCAGGTTCTGGAGAACCGGTAGCGGAAGTTTTGAGTAGTTCGGAGAACAGACAAATAGGCTGGCCCCACCACTGCTGCCTCCCCGCTGATCTTCTTTTGTTGACTTGAACAGGAGAATGGAGCTGGATAACAGGTTGGTGGGGTGGGGAGGGAAATGGGGATTTTGTAGTATCCTTCCCCTGCTACACCCACCAAGCCAAGTCCACCAAGCCACGTCATGCCCACCAAGCCAAGCCCACAGAACTGGTAGTAAACATTTTTGAATCCCACCACTGGGATATTGGTCCTTCTTCCAGATTCAGATGTAGCTGTTTTCAAGAATATTTTTGCAATCCTTCAGCTGTTAATCCATAGGAATGTTAGGACTCCAGCTTGAATGATTTCAGTCTTTCCCATTTGAATATAATTGCATGAATTTTGCGGTGCAATGAAAATTTAAACAATAGAATTATCCTTGCTTTGGATGACTAATAAAAGATCCATGATTCTTTAAAAGGATAATGTTTAAAATGCCTCGGTGATATTATAATACAAAACATTCTTACCTAAAACATCTGGATTAATGATCCAGAAACATTATTTGTGTGTGACCTTGAGTCAATTTTTGACTCCTGGCAAGTCCCTGCAGTTTTCTTGGCAATGTTTTACAGAAATGGCTTGCCATTACCTGCTTCCTAGAACTGAAAGAGAGTGGCTGGCCCAAGGTCACACAGCCAGCTTTGTGCTTGAGGAAGGCCTAGAACTCATTGTCTCCCAGTATATAGCCAGAAGCCTTTTCCTTTACTCTACACTGGTTCCTTAAGCATCCTTAGGTACTGTAAGAGAAAATCAAACTCAAGATGAAGTGGATGCAAATGGCCTAGAATGAATGACATGCTTCTTGTAATTCTGTGTCCTGCTCATGTACTGAGTCATCCTATTTGTCCATTGGTGGTGAAGACTGTTCTTTGCATTTGGACATTCTTGCATCAATTATATTCCTATGCAATTATATTCCTATGCATAACTTCCTTAAAAAGTATTACATTTTTTCCTACATCCATTAAATCCAGTTCTGAGCATAAAGGGATTAAGGAAATCAGTTTTACACAGAGAGACAAAAATGATGAAGAAGTAGCTTTGCTTTTTGACATTGTCATCGCACATCATTTCTGTTCCTGAAAGCTCTTCCAGAATGTGTAAAATTATTCACCTTAATAGGAAAAGTAACACACACGGTGAGTTTCTGAATGCACAAATGTAGCATATGTTGGCCTTCAGATATGGCAAAAACAAAAAATAGTAGTTGAAGAAAACATAAAACTCTCTTTCAGAGTCCCAAGCAGATATGCAGCAGAAAATGAACAAAAGGCAGATTTATTTTTGGCAGTAGAAAAGAAGTCATTTAGTTGGTGAACAGCCCACAAAACGGTCTTTTGGCAGGATATGAATGTGCCTGGCTTATGTTAGAGCTCTTAGGCAAATATATGGCCATGACAGCGATAAGAAATTATTGAAAAAATAATCACATATTCCAACCAATGAGCCAGTTTCTCCATATACAGTACTTGTACAAATTGGTACATTAAAAGTTTTATGCAATATTTTGCTTTATTCTTAAGTTTTAGAAGTTTGTCTAAAACAACATCAAAGCTAAGGGAAAAGGAACCAATGATGGAGAATCTTAATCAAATATCAAAGTCTCTAATCCAGAATTGTAAAATAACTGTTAAACATACATTTCCTATTTTTCTGTGTTTCATAGAGTACTCTATGAATTATTTTTATTTGAGAATGAAGGGTCATTCTCTGAGCTTGTGGGATGGTTTTGGAACATTTCATTACCAGGATAGGTAACATCTTCAGCAGAGTTTAGGGGGAATAAATATATAAATATTTTTATTTATTATACAATATCTTTTGAAGGTTATTCAATATACACCTGTATCCTCCATGCCTTGCAACTATATCAATTTACCAAGGCCATGCACCTTTCAAAAATGATTTGAACAACTGGTTCAGACCCTGTGCAAGAACAGCACCTCTCAGCTATTCATTAAAATAGACAGCTTTTTATCTAAGCTTCTGCTAGGGTTTAAAAGTGGTGTGTTAAGGACTTGACTCATTAAAGTGAATGCCATTTCACTAAGCCAATTCTACCTGCCTTGGTTGGTTTTACCCCTTTATAATTACATAGAGGATAGATGAATAATAGATGGATGATAGATAGGTATGAGAAAGAAAGCCTTAGATATGTTGGTTTCATATCTATGCTGACCTAAAATATGCAAACTAGACTGCTTTGCTCTGTATTGGCATTCATTAATAATGGCATCTGAGATTTGATTAGAGATTGAATCCTATTTTCTAAAATATCTACCTCATAGTGAATATGTTTACTTTTTGACTGCCCAGCCATTAAGCTAAATATTACACTAAATCCATTGTTGGCAAACCTTTTAAAATTGTGGTTAATTTGAAATTGCAGCCAAGAGCCAAGAATTACTGCACTTGTTAAGAATTTTATTTCTATTAACGCTTTATCTCCACACCCTGTCTCTACAAAATTCAAATATACACAACCTGGAGTGAATCATGACAGAAGAGTAAACAGTTTGAAATGTTTTCATCCTCACCATGGTCTCCTTCCAGATTTTGCCTTCACATTGTTGCTATGTTTTTATTTATTTACAACTCCCTCTACCCTGCTTTATTTATGCCAAATTTAAGCAGTTTACAAAAGAATCCAAATAAATAACTGTGCTATATATAAATAATATTTCAGAAAAAACAATAGTAACAACAGTCATGAATCATCAGCAATGCCCACACCCATCCTAGATACATACTGTGCATCATCAATTCTTCTGTTAGAAATAACTTCCTAAACCACCAAGTTTTCATGAATTTTCTGAATATTAATAATGTGGATGGTAGGCTGTTTTGTAGGGATGGTGCTAGGAAAGGATCATCAGCAGAGATTAAAAAAAATAACAAAAAATGGGTTAATCCAAATTCTGCTCTGTGGCTGGACAGTAAGATAGTAGAGAATTGGCCCATCCCAAGAGGTCATGGATCCAAAGTTGACTCAGTTTTTTCATACCACAGCATGAACGAAAGCCCCGGGGAAGCAGTTTTCATTAACATACTGCATTCATCAGCCCAAGCATGCTGAAAACCCATTTTGCAACTGCTTTTCTTATGTTGTCCAGTTCAAGGCTTTTTGGAACAAGACGTGAGATTCTTGTTGGCCAAGTCTAGTTGCTTTTTCAGTTAGCTGTAGCTGAGATCATGTCTCAGTTATAGCTTGCGGGCAGGGTGGGGAGAAAAAGGAGACAAGAGAAAGAGTGATTTTATTTTGTTCTGAATTCTATCATTTCTTTTTCAAGTATTGTATTGCTAACTATACAAACACAGTTCTTGCAAGCTGCTCTCGGGATAATTTGATGGATATCCCCAAATTCTAATCCTTTCTACTTGTCTTTTGAATAGCCTATTAATCTCTTTCCCCTATGCTTTTTTGCTTTATGTTCATTACTATGAATTCTATACTTTTCAGACTTTGACATCTGTTTCTTTTACTACTTACCAAGATTAGATAAATATAAACATAGATCATAAAAGAAATTGCTAATTGGTTTAATTGTACCTTAAATAATACATCTATAAAACTGAGGGTCTACCTAGAAAAGCCATTGCATGACCTTCTTAACACAAAATCAGGAAAAAATAAAAGTCATTTACCCCACTAAGCCTTTTGTTAAATATACAAACAACTGAGATAGATAGAACTTCTAGAAAACAATATAACCTTTGAGACAAATCTGTGAGATTAGCTCTACTGAACTACATCTGAACAGGATTCTGCTCACACAGCCAAACTAATATCTCTGAAAAACTCACCAATAAGACACTGTTTGTCTTAATATCCAGTGTACTGAGGTGCACAATAAGCTGGTGCCTTCCTGTTATTTCAGAGCTACAATTGACAAAATTACTCTGCTCCCAGATTAATAGTTGTCCTGGGTTTGATATTTAGTGGCATTATAATCACAGGACAGTTAGAAGGTACTATGATGGGAAACATTTTTTTAAAAGTGCCATCTGGGTTCAATCAACACACTGGCTCATATTGACAGACAAGATTAAATTTTACTAAACACATAAAACTAAAACATGATTGGAAAGTTTGTGGTTCAAAAGGTTGTGTAAACCTAGCCATGTGACATACTGTCTCCAGAGAAGACACCCCTTGCACTTTTTGTGAATATGTTTATGAAAATAAAAACAAAACAATCAGGTGGTACTTAATATGGATTTGTGTATTACACTAAGCCATATGCTTTGTTTATTTTTGGCTTAGTGTGATATACAAACTAGCTTACTATGAATTGGCATAAAGGGTCTTCTGGTACTTGAAGGGTAGTCATAGGAAGGTGGAATAGACTTATTCTCCAAAGCATCTGACAAAAAGCAAGGCAGGTCCCCCATGCTCCAAGACCATGAAAGATTTTGTTTAGTGGTGCCGAGATCACATTTGCCAGATCCTTCAGAAACCTGGAATATAATCCATGTGATCCTGGTGATTTGAACTCACCTAGAGTTGATAGGAGTTTTTTAACCAATTTCTTACTCTATTTTGATCTGCTTGAAAGGAAGGCAGGTAGACCTAAAGGTAAAGGTAAAAGTTCCCCACATACATATGTGCTAGTCATTCCCGACTCTAGGGGGGGCGGTGCTCATCCCAATTTCAAAGCCGAAGAGCCAGCGCTGTCCGAAGACATCTCTGTGGTTATATGGCCGGGATGACTAAACACTGAAGGAGCACGGAACGCTGTTACATTCCCACCGAAGCTGGTTCCTATGTTTTCTACTTGCATTTTTTACATGCTTTCAAACTGCTAGATTGGCAGAAGCTGGGACAAGTAACGGGAGCTCACTCTGTTACGTGACACTAGGGATTCAACCCAACAAACTACCAACCTTTCTGATCTACAAGCTCAGCGTCTTAGCTACTGAGCCACTGCATCCCTTTTAGGTAGGCCTACATGTGGCTAGATATTTGCCCAAAGAAAGTTGCAACCCAGGTGAACATGCATACATTCAACTGTATCTCTCTCTCCCTCTCTCCCTCTCTCCCCCGCTCTCTCTCTCATGGATATCATCATTTTTTAATTTGTTAACCACCCCTGTTTTGTCCATTTTTTGTCTTTTAAGTCTACTTAAATGAGGCAAGGAAGAATTGCCCACATTTAGAGTTCCTAGTGTGCCACTACATCAGTTCACATGTGTGTATTTCCTCCTACATATACTTAATAACTTCAGTTATTACAAACAGGCCAATTCCAACATATATCATTTTATTGGAGCAATTTCTGAAATGCATATATATTATGTTTCAGGAGTCACATTACAATTAGCTGTTTTATTTTATTTGAAAAACTAAATTGTCCTCTGCATTGTTCATGAAATCTCTTACCCTTTCCTTAAAAAAATAATATTAATAAACTATCTTCTTGCCCTAAAGCAATACTCTTATTATTTTGTGCCTCTGATGAAATTATTTGCATATTTCTTAAAGCCTGTGTTGCAAGATAAGCGATCTAAATATAGCTGTCTCCCACTATGACCCATGAAGCTTCAGCAAGGCCCTCCCCCCTCCCTTTTCATTATAAGAAGATTGTGTGGGGTTTGTCTAGGAAAAATAAATTGAACTAAGAAAAACAAATCTGGTCTTTTAAATCATCTGCAAAGGTCCTAGATCATTTGGCTGTCATCATCTTTTGAGAACCACATATTGTCAGGGTGTTTGTTTACCATTCATAGATGCTTGCCCAAAATCCTTAAAGAAAACATCTGTCCAGAAAATTGCCTTGTACATATGCACTGAATTTATTTATCTGCCTAAGAAGTCCCCAGCTAAGAAGTCTATTATGTTCTATCTTTCTGCATTCCTCTCAGAGATTGAATCCTTTGTGTTGCCTCATTTTTGTTTCTGAGAGGTCAATGTTCTGGGCACCCAGTGGTAACTTTCTTATTCCTGGATCCTGAATTCTCCTAATGTTAACTGGTTGTTTCTTGAAGCAGTGAGTTAATATTACAAAAGAAGCTAACAATGTTTGAACAACAGTTTTCTTGGAAGAAATGTCCATCTGGGTTCAGTTCCAAGTGGGGAAAAAGACACTGGAAACATGGAGGCTGTTTGGAAAGATGATTTAATGGTGGACAGGATGACATGGCTTGAGCTTCTGAGCAAAATCACATGACTTGAGTTCCTGAGCAGAAAAGGGAAAGGGATGCTGAAAGTCCCTTGGTTTTATGCCCTCTCTGGGCCCCACTTCCTGTTCCTGTGTAAGAAATGTATTCTGATTGGTTGTCAATTCCCAGGGGGCAGGGGGGTCTTAGCTAACTTTGCAGGCTGTCCTGAGACCCAAGCTTTGTCTTGCTGGCTGATGTAATCTTCCCAGGTGCCATGTGGTAAGGTGGGTAGAGAGTTAATCCTATCTTTGTTATGTAGAAGAGACTGGCTCAGGCCTTAATGGTCCATTGACAAAGGTGGAGGGGCACCGAGTCTGCCTCTCTGAGTTTATATATATAATATTGATAAGGAATGAATATTAAGTTCTATGTTGTTTTTCTAACATAATTTTACACCATGAGGCAGGTACAACCAAAACCAAAATTCATATCTAAGCATGCATACATTCCCCACCCCAGCCTAGTCATTATTTCTTGGGGGTTTTATTTGCTGTTTCAATTTTTTTAAAAAAAAAACCTTCTGTCTTTTGAGCTGATCAAAGACTGTTCCAAGGTAATACTACTATTATTACCAGTAGCTCTTGGGGGGGGGGGATTTTCTCTATATCCACCCTCCCTCTCAGACTGATCTATTAAGGCCACAAGAAAATTTGAACATATTTTTGGAAATACATTTGTATTTATTAGTTTGTCAAACACATATAATATAGCAGGTATTAATATAAACATGGATATAAATGAAAGAAATGAATACAAATAGATGGGGACAGTAGGACAGGGATGTTAGGCACGCTGGTGCCCTTATGCACGCCCCCTTTATGGACCTCTTAGGAATGGAGTGAGGTCCATGGTAGACAGTTTGATGTTGAAGCTGTGAGGGTTAGAGAATGTAAATTAAATTAGACCAGACCCTTAAAAATAAGCTGCTTCAAGAATCTTTTTAGAAGTTTTTTACCCAAAACAGTCAACATGCCTTCAAGAGATGTCAGAATTACAAGAACTATGCTTCAAGTTAGATATCAAATTTGGGGAGTCAGCAGTTCCCTTTCAGCAATATCCTTGCATTATCCTAGTTTGCTAATCTGTTGGATACTTCAATTTTTTTGATCTACATTCTACAATGCTACATTTTTTAAATATATAAGCAGCAGATACCTAGATTCAGAAATTGTTAAGTGGGAGATACTGGAATCACGGAAACACCACAAGTACCTGCAGAACCATGTAGTTTGTGGGAAGTTCGGCATGGTCTAGAATGGAAACCAAATGTAATGAAGTCCCATTCCAAAACCAGTGAACACTGCATGTCCAGGTTGGGTAGTTTCCTTAGTAAATTGTGAGAAATCTGTACATTGTTATTTCTTAGTGTCAGCAAAATGCTTGACAAAATGCATCATGACAATCTGATTAGTAAGCTAATTAAGTATAGCCTGAGAGCAGTACAATTAACAGACACATAACAGGTTTGAACTTTCTTTGGGTCATCAAACATATAACAGCATCCAGAAAGGAAGTTAAGACCTGTTTTCCATCATTCTAGAATGAAAGACATGGAATAATAAAATGCAGATTCAGATTAAATGTTCAAAATAATAGAAACAGTAGTTTCTCACTCACCCAGAAGTGTCAGAAAGTACAAAGCCATGGAAAGACAAGAGAAAGGGCTAGATCAGGGATGTCAAACTCAGTTTCATTGAGGACCACATAAGGGTTGTTATTTGACCTTAGGGGCCTGGGGTGGGCGTAGCCAGGTGGACATAGCCAGCTCAACATCATCACTCGTGTTGGGCATGCCTGTTGCAGTTGTCCCGTGCTCTGTTTTCACTGGCAGAGGGTTGCAGGAGGCCGTTGCAGCCGAAAATGGAGTTTGGGAGCCCATTTTTGCTGGCAGAGGCACTGCAAGCTGATCCTTCGTTGTTTCCAGGGCAGCTCCGCAGGCCAAATCTAAGCATTCCACAGGCCAAATCCAGCCCGCAGGCCTTGAGTTTGACACCCCTCGGCTAGATAAATCAAACACTTAACCAGAATAGCTCACTGAGGGGACCTCTTTTGGTAGTACTCTTGCCTCTTGTCACATTGTCTTTGACTTTTGGAAACATCTCCTCAATTAGTGTAGTTGGACTAGGAATACTCAGTACATATCAACTCCCCACTGCTTTTATTAGCTTTGAAATAACTAAAACAACATGCCCAAAGGACAATTAGAATTAAACTGGGTTCAAGACAGTTTGGCTGCTGCCAAATAAGTCTATTTTATATACCCTGAAGGCTTGTTTGTGGTGAGCAGAGCTGAAGTCACATTCAACCAAACATGCTGGATTAGGAGAGGGAAATTATCTATGTGCTGTTTCTGCATGTTAGCTTGGCTTGACTCATGGCTTTACATTAAGAAGCATGTTTCTTTTTTAAAAGTCAAAATGAAAGTTCAAATAAATAAACAAAAACCCTAGCGCTGCTCTCAATCTGTTTCAGATCTCCAGAAAAAAACAAAACAAACTAGGAAGAAATGCAAAGATATATAAGGGAGTGGAGAGAGAGAGACAGCGTGAGTTGCAAAGTGCCTTATTCATATTTATCCTCAGCTGGCCTTGGGCTAACTGTGACTCTCTAAGTATCCACCTACAAGCAGAGGTGGTATTCAGCAGGCTCTGACCAGTTCTGGAGAACCGGTAGCGGAAATTTTGAATAGTTTGGAGAACCGGTAAATGCCACTTCTCACTGGCCCCGCCCCATCTATTCTCTGCCTCCTGAGTCCCAGCTGATTGGGAGGGAATGGGGATTTTGCAGTTACCTTCCCCTGGAGTGGGGTGGGAATGGAAATTTTACAGTGTCCTTCCGCTGCCATGCCCACCAAGCCACACCCACCAAGCCATGCCCTCAAGCCACACCCACAGAACCAGTAGTAAAAAAAATTGAATCCCACCACCTGCCTACAAGTAATCCTCAATTTACAACCATAGTCTGGATTAGAATTTCCATAACTAAGCAAGGCAGCTGTTAGTAAGTGGTGTCCAGTTTTATGATCCTTTTTGCTACAGTTGAGCAAATCACTGCAGTGATTAAGGGAAGCTGGCTTCCTCTGTTGACTTCTCAGAAGCCGTCTGGAAAGGTTGTAACATGACCCTAGGATGTTGCCATCACTTTAAATCTATACCGGTTGTACAGCAGCCAAATATGACTGCGAGGATGTTGTGACAATCATAAATGCAAGGACTGATCACAAATCACTTTGTAACTTTGAATGGCCACTAAATGAATGGTTGTAAGTCCTTTACCTGTATACCATTTCCAATGAATCAGGGGTGGGTTGCTGCAGGTTTTACTAACAGTACGCAACTCACATGCAACGCGGGCTGAACCGGGCCAAACCGGGAGCAAACCACCTCTGCAATGAATGATTAAGAAAATGACCCAATCATCCATGTTAGGCTACTAAATTCACCAACAAAAAGAAAAAGAATCTTTAACAAATTAAAGAAATTAAAACTAAATTTAATCTGCCAACAAGAAGTTCATATTAAAAAACAAGACAGTGAGCTGTTAGAATACCCCAAAATTGGGAAATTATATTCTTCATTAGCACAGCAAAAGAAGAAAGGGGTGGCTCTATATATTAAAGAAACAATAAAGGCTAGACAATTTTTTGCAGATGAAGAGGGGAGAATACTGATGGTGGAGATAACAATAAATCAAAAATAAATTTTAGTGATAGGGATATATGCACCCAATAATAAGCAAGATGGGTTTTATGGGAAACTACATAAGAAAATAATAGAATTGTAATATGAAAATATCTGTGTGGTTGGAGACTTTAATGCAATTGTGGATACAGAACTTGACTATATGAGTAGTAAAATAGGTTTAAAAAGCCAGGAAAACACTTCCAAAAGTTTTCTTTAAAATGACTGAAGAACTAGGAATGCAAGACATATGGAGAGAGAAACGCCCTAAGCAACATCAATTTTCTATTCAAATAAGCATAAATCCTGGTCCAGAATAGACATGGCATGGATGACACCAGAACTGAAAGCATGTGTACAAGAGACAGTAATAGAACCCAGTGTTTAGGCAGATCATAATCCGATGAAAATAGTATGGAAAGAACAAAAATGAAAATGGAGATGGACGTTAAACCAAGCAATATTGCAAGAAAAATAATTCATACAAAAGACGGAATTGAACTTTTTCTTCAAAGAGAACGGGAAGGAAAAGATCTCTCTACAAACTGTATGGGATAAAGTTAAAGCATACACACAGGGACTAGCAATAATGTATATGGGAAAGAAAAATAAGAGGAAGAAACAAAATAAGATAATGTTAGAAGAAGAACATAAAATATTAGAACTAGAATTACAGAGAGAACCACAAAAAAAAGGAACTGAAGAACATTAGTAACTGGAATTGAAGTAGTATTTGAATCTACTATTTTATTAGTATAATCTTGCTCTAAGTCTAACTGGGCAGGAAAATATTTTGGGGAAAATATGGGTTGGGAATGAAGTAGTTACACTTAAGTCAGTTAATTGTTTTTTAAAACATTTGGAAAATTACAAAACAAACTTAATTGACCAAAAACAACTGAATGTCACTACATACCTGGTGTTGCCTGGTGCAATCTCTGGAACTCTGGTAGGCTTTCATGTCTGAGACAGGACTAGAACTCACACTCTCCTAGTTTCTAGCCTGATGCCTTCACCACTAGATCAAACTAGCATTTCTCTAAAGTTCTGATAATCCTTACTGGACTGTTTGCTGACACCAGGACTGAAAGGTTGATGAATTATGGATTTGTATATAGATACTAAATGGGATCTGGGAAGAGGAAAGATTTGTTTGTATACTTAACTGGGGTGAAGAGTTCTTGAGTTTGTTTATATTTACTCAGAAGTTACTTCTTTATGTATTTCTTTTTCTTATTTTCTTTTTTGCATTTTTTACACTTACTAAAAAATAATGTTCTTAATAAGGTCTTTCAATTATTTCATCATTTTCACTCACCTATGGTATTTGTTCTATAGCAGTGTTTCTCAACCTTGGTGACTTTAAGCGAGCTGGGGAATTCTGGGAGTTGAAGTCCACAGGACTTAAAGTCGCCAACGTTGAGAAACACTGTTCTATAGCATAGAATATATATATTAGAATATATTTATATATGCATCAATGTACAGTATGGACAGTATCTAAAACACTGCAAAGACATCCACTTCTCTTCCCTCTAAATCAGGCATGTCCAAAATCTGGCCGGGGCCAATTGTGGCCCGTTTTCAAATTTTGAGCAGCCCACAGCCTCTTCTCCCTGCCAGCTCAGCTGTCACTCATCCCCGCTGGCCGGCGTTTTTTTCTTCACTGCACATTAATGTTAATGGTTCAAAGAATGTCAGGCTGAATGGTCAGTCCCACACATTTTCACCTCACCAAATCTGGCCTTCTTGCAAAACGTTTGGACATCCCTGCTCTGAATGGATTAATAAAATATCATGACCCAGGAATATTTTTAGTTGTAATTACTGGTATTTAATTAAGAAGTAGAGGGAGATAAACAAGATGCCCATTGCTTCTTGTCCTAGTGGGGAAGTTTCTCCTCTCACCCAGTAACTTGCACACTTAGAGAAGTTTGCTATTTAATTTATCAATTTAATATTAATGGATAAAATTTTAAGGTCTTGTTCTCCCTCCTTTTTATCTATAGAGCTGATGAACTGCTAAGCCTTTGAAACAGAATCTTTGAAACAGAAGAATAAGACAGTTAGTCAACCAAATTAAAAGAGTTTTTGATGGAGTAGGTAATATTATGTTCCATTGACTAACTACATACTTTAGCATTTCTTTATTGCCTCAGAATTTTGAAACAAAAGTTTTTGGCTTAAAAACTAATGCATATTTTCAAAGCACATCTGTACACACCTAGTGCAGCGTGATAAAATGTGTTTTAAGCTGTTTCCATTTGTTCTGTTTTCCAAAATTATAATTCAATCTCTCATATCATTCAAGGGATTCCATAATGTCTTGTTGTTTGACCTTGCATGATAGTTTTGAAAAACATATATAAACACACATGTGAGAAAGTATTTTGGCTGCAAAACTATCATTCTTTTTATATTTAAATCAAAATCACATGGAAAGTGTATTTATTGCAAAGGAACTGTTCAGAGCCTCTCAAAGAAAAAGAAATGCTTTAGCAGATGTTTCCTCTCAGAAGAAAATGGATTAGAAAGCCAGGAAGAACTCATCTTTGCCCAAATTAATCTCTGAGTGGAGAAACTCTCTGATATTCAGAAAACACAGAGACCCATACAGCATGCAATAACATTTACTATGAACCATTATCTATCATTATTTAGGCTAATGCTGCAAAGCTCCCCTCAGTTAACATAAAGATTTCAACAGATCTAATTCAATCAAAATCTCTCTGGGAATTAAGAGTCCATTACGATACATACTCTTCAGCCATTTGTCCTATTTCATTATGGGAATCCATTATGGAAACTTTATCAAAGGCAGTCACGCTCTTTGTTTTGAACATGAGGCTTGCTCTGGAATCTTCTTTCCCTACTTCTAGTTTTGCTCATTGGTAAGCTGTATGCAGTGGTGAAATTCAATTTTTTTTTACTACCAGTTCTGTGGGTGTGGCTTGGTGGGTATGGCAGGGGAAGGATACTGCAAAATCCCCATTCCCTCTCCACTCCTGCCGGTTCTGCAAGTTATTCAAAATTTCCTCTACCGGTTCTCCAGAACCTGCTGAATTTCACCCCTGGCTATATGTTACTTAATTCCTACCATCATTTCTTAGGATCTTTGTCTACCACTATGATCAGGGACGTGCAGTCAGGGGAGGCGGGGCCTCACCAGTGTCATGAGGAAAAGAAAAGAATTTTTAAAATAATTAAAAAGGCTAAGGTAGTTGCTGCCAGACTCCAGAGTCATAGTGGCTTAGTGCTAACTATAGGGGGAGGCGAGAGAACTATGGGCCTCCTTTGCATAAGGAATTTTTCACCTTTTAACCCTTGCTCAGAGTTAAGCAAGGGTTAAAAGGTGAAAAATTCCTTATGCAAAGGAGGCACGTGATTCTCCCGCCTCCAGATCGGGGAGCAGCCAATCCTGCCTTACCTAAGTAAGTTGCTTTTTTATTTAATTTTTTACATTTTCATCATGGCGGGCGGACAAAAGGAGAGTTGAAATCCACAGCTGGAAAAGGTATGTGGATCGGATGGAGGGAGGGGGGGATTCAAAATTATTGTAATTTAATTTGTAATTTTTTATTGTGAGGAATTTGTGTGTGTGTGTGTGTGTGTGTGTGTGTGTTTCTTTCTTCACAGCAGTGGGGTTAGAGGAGGCAGGGGGCAAGGTGGCGGAGCACGGCAGCGACAGAGACGTTCTCGCTGCTGTGTCCAACAGGCCATACACGTGAGACGCCTGGCCTGTTGGACACAGCGGTAGCGGGCTGGTGCTTGCTTTCTTCTGCCAGGCCCCTTGGACCCGTGTCCAGCCCACTGGAGCTCGCCGCACCGGGGGAGGAATGGGCTGGGTGGGCTGCCTGGCTGGGGAGGGGATAATCATGGCCACTCAGGCCCTGGCGGCAGGGCTTTAAAATGGCGGCAGGGCTTTAAAGTCCGCTCTATGGCAGACAGCGCTGGGACTTTAAAGTCCTGCCGTCGGGGCCTTGCCGCCACTTTAAAGCCCTGCCGCCGCATCCCGGGCAGCAGGGCTTTAAAGTCCTGGCACCATCCGTCATAGAGGGGGACCAGGTCCCGCTCTATGGCGGACGGTGCCAGGACTTTAAAGTCCTGCCGCTGGGGCCCTGCCACCACTTTAAAGCCCTGCTGCCCAGGACGTGGCAGGAGGGTCCCAGCGGCAGGGCTTTAAAGTCCTGGCGCCATCCACCATAGAGCAGGTCCCGGTCCCAGTCCTGCTCTATGGCAGATGCGGCACCGGGGCTTCAGCAGGGCTTTCGCGCTTGCCTCACCGGCCATGAAGGTCACCGCACGTCACTGACTATGATATCTGATGTCTACCATCATTACTGCTATCTGTGATGTTTAATACATATTTCCAAGGCCAAAATACCTCGTCTGTTGTCTAGAAACAGGTATGTGCCTTGGATCTATAAAAAAGAAAAGTCTTATACCTGTTGAGGTACTTCTTTTTCTTGCTTGCTTCTATATTTTGGGTTTATCTTTTAACTTTGTAAAAAAAACTTCTATCTATCTATCTATCTATCTATCTATCTATCTATCTATCTATCTATCTATCTAACTATCTATCTATCTATCTATCTATCTATCTATCTATCTATCCTTCCTTCCTTCCTTCCTTCCTTCCCTCCCTCCCTCCCTCCCTCCCTCCCTCCATCCATCCATCTATCTATCCATCTATCTATCTATCCATCCATCCTCTGTCTAACTATCTTTGTGTGGGTGCGTGTTTACAAAGTTAAAAGATAAACACAAAAATGCAGAAGCAAGCAAGAAAAAAAAACAGTAGAAAGCAAAGATAAATAAAACAAAAAACCTAAAGAAGCATCTTCAGATCTTTTTCTACAGCAGCATTCTTGAAACTATTTTGTCCCTTCTAAATTATGTTTCCCTTCTCCATTTATTCAACCCTTATTAAATGCTAAATATAGAAATAACCAGTTTATTTTTATCCATTTCCAGCAAAAAGTCCATAAAGGGTTTCTAGTCTTTCATAAAAGTAGTTGTTCCTTCCCCAATCAGAAGCCAAATAAGCCATTTCTGCACATTTTACCATCTTCACAATCCATTTTTATTGTAGATATTTCTATATTCTTTTATCTTTATGCACTTGGCTGTGAATACCATATACAAAAACCAGTCATCAATCACTCTTTCCTAACTGATTATCCATTAGCCTTGATTTTATTTAAATTTTAATTTATACCTTCTTTTCTAGGCCTCATGCAACCTGGGGCTGCCTCACCTAAGCGTTTTGAAAAATATTCTCAATTACATAAGTACTAAATTATTTAATTTATTTAATTTATTACTCTTCTTAGCTATGAATTGTTTTTCTTTTGTGCAGGGTGTGCGTGTATGTGACATACTAGCAGACGTCAAGGTAGGGTTTTCTGATACACAGAGCTCAAAAGCTTCACTATCACTGCTATAAGCCAAGTAATGTAGTCAGTAAGGTGCATTTCTTTAAGATATTCATTGTACCCTGAAATTTGTTTGTTCCTTTTTTCCCCCAGGTAAATATAGTTATTCTGGGTGCCCTCAACTAGCTATAATCCCTGGATTCTTTGGGAGAAACCAAACAATTAGTGTAAATATATAGTACAGCAATGTGAAAGAGAATAGCAAACAAGCAAACTGATACCAAATATAATTATAATGTTCTCCTTTTTCCCTAGAAAAATTATACAAAAGTTGAAAAATGTTCATGTTTTTCACCAAATGAAAACTCCTTCTGCAGCTTCTGTGAAGGGCTGCCTGTTAGGCCATTGTGTAGAGCACAGGTGTTAAACTTGTTGCGTCACCTTGCCATCATGTGATGTTTCATGACATTTTTCCCATTCGCGGAGCTGGGGTGGGTGTGGCCTACATATGACGCATCTGGCCCACAGGCCACCAGGTTGATACCCTTGGGTAGACTAAAAACCTGTCACACAACTTTCACTTCTTAGCTCACACTGCATCACACTCCTTTACCTCCCATTCAGTCCTGATCTCTCTCTCTCTCTCTCTCTCTCTCTCTCTCTCTCTCTCTCTCTCTCTCTCTCTCCCCCTCCCTCCCTCCCTCCCACCCTTCACATCAGTGTTGACTCCTGACAAGTGTCTGAACCAGTCCTTGCATTTTTCTTGGAAATATTTGCATAAGTGGTTTGCCATTGTCTTCTTCCTAGGCCGGGCCAAGAGAGAATGGCTGGTCCAAGCTACCCAGCTACCTTTATGTCTTAAGGTCAAACTAGAACTCATGGTCTACCAGTTCCCAGAGTGATGCCTTTAACCATGACATCAAATTGACTTCATTGCCTACTTTCATTTTAGCAGAAAGGCACTTAAAAAGAGATGGAGTGGGAAACATTGTTGTTAACCTATGATTAATTACAAACCCATTGCTTGCTCTGAATAAAGTTAAATCAAAGAAATCGGTGAAATACTTCAGTCTTTATACAACCCAAGCTTCTCAGGGGTTAACAGGCCAAACCCTTGCAGTTATTCCACTACTTTGTTCATTCACGATGTGGTGAGTTACTATAACTGATCCAAAATGACACACACATTTGGCCCTTTCAGGAATTTCAACAAGCTTGGAGTCTTCTGCATAGGTAAGTTGCAGCTTGTAACGATGGTGTACGTTGATGTCTGGCCCTGATTGCTGACTTTCCAGGCTACCATAGTAGTGTGTATTTCATTCCAAATTGGCTCATGGAAACTACTGATGTATTTTCAGACTGTTACTATGGCTTACTTTACAAAAGGCAAAGTAAGTTATTTTCCAAGGCAAAGGAAAAAAGAAGTTTGGATGCTAAACAACTGTCTCTCCCATAAAGACTGCAGGATTTTTGGGAGGCGTATATGTAAGTAGGTTTAGGAAAAGAGACTTGCTTTGTTCTCAGTGTCCCAAATTCCTAAGCACTGAACTGATTGGGCTGAACTAGTCTAGATATGGCACTCATGTGTATGGAAACTTCCATATATGTCCCTTGCATTTGCACTTAGTACATTTGCACTAAGATTCCAAGACAGTATTTTGCTTTGCATAAATATTTCAAGTACTCTGTGATATTGATGTTGGCAACCACTCCTATCTATAAATGGCCCTTGTTAGTAAGATGGATTTCACACTTGTGTTCTACAAGCCATATTTTTGGTGGAAAGGACCTGTCTTTTGGACTAGGTTTCTATCAAACCAACAGGACGAAGGAAATTAATGCTCATTGTATAGGAAGGAATATTACAGATAAATGACATAATAAACATGAATATATAATATACTTACCTTGTTCATTGGTTCTGAGATGCAGACTACTAAGAAAGTAGAAATATTTTCACCAGAAAGACTCTTAGCCTAAGATCTCATGATACACTAAAACTACAATAGTCCACAGGAATTGACTAATTTAGGTTTTTTCCCAGTCTGGTATCCTTCCAAAATTCTGGTTTAGAAAACTAGCATGTAAAAAAATTCCATCATGATCACTTACAGGGGAAACCAAGTAGCATTCTTGGTGTCACATTTTTTAGTTGCATACAATGGAAATGATTATATCACTACACAGTTGTCACTAAATCAGGTTGGATTTCTATTGACTATAAGTAGAGTGTTCATCTTCTTGGCCTGCTTACTTTTCTTTAAGAGTCATACAAAGATACATCTTTAGTTCTACTGATTTTTCTATATTCTGCCTTTTCTTCAATATTTCCAAAGAGGGCAATATGCATGGACCACGTGAAGACTTCATCCTGCAATTTGTAGCCCCAGGAGGAATCTGACACTTCGCCAAAGTGTATATCAAAGCAGTCTGATATCAACAGCACATTTTTGCGCCCCTGTATGATAAAAGCAAAAAGTGAATCATTCCTACCTTAAAATCTGCTCCAACCTGCCCCATTATCTTAGTGATTGAGATGGTATATATACCATTGATAGAGGTCCAGTTAAAGTGGTTGAGAATTTGGGGGGCCCCACCAAATGTTGTCCTGACTCATCAAAGCACATATGAAAAAAAAATCCTTTCATGTGTCAAAATAATAAAATAAAGTGGCAAAAAAATGTGTCTACAATTTTTTGTTTTCAGAAAACCTCAAGTTCTAGTGGAAAGGATCAAATAGAAGATGTGAATGTTTCTTCTTCAAAACAGTGAGAACAATTAACCAGCTTGCCTTCAGGCATTGTGAGTGTTCTATCACTGGACACTTTTAAGAAGAGTTTGGATAGCCACTTGTCTGGTATGATATAGAGTCTCCTGTTTGAGAAGGGAGTTGGACTAGAAGACTTCCAAGGACCTTCCCAATTCTGTTATTCTGTTAAAACCTACACAATCCCTCTCAGTCTTACAATGAAGTACATCTAGGGGGAAAACTGATGTGGATGGCCTGGATGCAGCTCCTCACTTGATTGGCAGCCTTCATGCCACCAGGGAATGAGGTTTGATTGACATTACTTCATGACACATGTAAAGCGATTTCTGACATTACCCATTCATTTTTGTGATGGGCATCCATGTCTCTGGAAGTAGAATCATCATGTGTCTGGCCCACCACTTGCCCCAAAAGGTAAGATTTGATTCAGCTAAGATCATGGATCAGGGAATACAAGAGATTATCCCAACAGGATTCTTCCTAAATGAAAAAGACCACAGCCTAGAAAAGCAGTTCACCTAGACATGACCGACTATGATCCTCAAGCAGCATCAGAGGCCCTTGCTTCATTTCTTCATCTAAAAGTGGGAGAAGCTTAATATAGCTAAAGCCAACCAAAACCTGCTAATAATCTTGTGAAAGTATAAAAACAGTACTAGAATAGCAAGATATTGATAAAGGATATTGCATACGGAAAGAAACCTTGCCTTAAGCCTCACAAGTTGGATTGGTCAAGCATAGAGGCCAAGAAATTCCCCATCCTAAATTTAGATTTTCAAATAAATAGATTTGGTCAGTTTGTCAGCTATGTTTTTTTAATATAATATTTGCATGTGTAGCAATTCTGCACATGCATATATTTTAAAGGATCAAGAATCTTTGGTGCCTTTTCAATTACCTCTTTCCTGTTTTAAAGCTTCTGAAGTCTTACAATTGTTAATTATGTTTAAAGATATAGGCTAGACAGTGTGGAAATTTCAGTTTTTAAAAATAGTTATAAACATGGAAAGAAATGCATGATGACAGCACGAGGAAGCTTGTGTGCACCCCCAAACAGAAAAATATCCAGAGAAATATGAGCTATTTATACAAGTTGCTATAATATCCAGGCTAGACAACCATAACCAGCTAAAGAACTCCCTCTACTGATGGAAAGTTCATACATTTGACTATGCAGTGTCTGCGTACATTTATTTACTAGGTAAAGCTTGCAAATAACAGAATACGCATTATCTCAGCTGGTAAAGTATTACGCAACTCTTGATTTACTTTATTTACAATCCTGAAAAGTCTCTGAACTTACTTCCAGGGATCAGAAGACTGCTGCCTTTAGTCAATTTATTTGCAATTTTATTCAATTTAAACATAGGTAAGAATTTGTGTGTAGTATTTTGTAAATTATTCTGCAACAAAAGCCCTATGGGACGTTAGTATTTCAGTTGGTTTAAACTTATGAGATCATACATTTCTGTTTACCAAACTGGTTTTGGAACATCAGTTGAAAGAATACACTTTAAATAAACAAGATCCTATTGTGCTTGTAGTGGATGAAACAACTTTATACATGAATGAACAAGACAATGCCATTTAAATTTTTTTTTAATATGATTATTAATGGGTAAAATATTAGAAAAATCAGAAATTCCAATTTCGCAGATTCAATGCTTTTACAGCTGAAGCCACACTTTGTTGTTGTTATTCGCAAAGTCATATCCTACCCATCGCGACCCCATGGACAACATTCCTCCAGGCTTTCCTGTCATCTACCATCCTCATTTAAGCTCAAGCTAACTGCTTTAGTGACTCCATCCAGCCACCTCATTCTGTCGTCCCCTTCTTCTTTTGCCCTCAATCTTTCCCAGCATTAGGTTCTTCTCCAGTGAGTCCTTCCTTCTCATTAGGTGGCCAAAGTATTTGAGTTTCATCTTCAGGATCTGGACTTCTAAAGAGCAGTCAGGGCTGATCTCCTCTAGGATTGACCGGTTTCATCACCTTGCAGTGCAAGGGACTCACAGGAGTCTTCTCCAGCACCATAGTTCAAAGGCCTCAATTCTTTGGCACTCAGCCTTCCTTATGGTCCATTTTTCACAGCATACAACTGGTGAAACCATAGCCTTGACTATATGCACGTTTGTTGGCAGGGTGATGTCTCTGCTTTTTAGTATGCTGTCTAGATTTGCCATCGCTTTCCTCCCCAGGAGCATCTTTCAATTTCTTGACTGCAGTCCCCAAGATACACACCCTTGAGATCCTCAATCCCAAGAGGATTTCAGAGAAGAGACATGTTCCCATTTTTATGCCATTTTTATTTTGTCAACACTAAAAAGAGAACTTTCATTGCAGCCACTCACTGAAAACTTCATTTGTTTAAAAAAAGGGCAGATATTGAAAACCATCTCTCTCCCATTTGAAAAAAATCAAGAGCTTCTACTTGGTTGCAAGTTACATATTTTTTGTCTGTGATTACATACATACATACATACATACATACATACATACACACACACACACATACACACACACACACACACATATACATTAATGCCAGACCTGCTAACTGAAAAGGAATGAGGGGGGAGGTGTAATATGATATCTCTGTGAATAGAACCAGCTGTTGGCATTGATTTAGGCAAAATCTTTGGATATTGTTGTTCCAAAGCTCCTCCATTCCCTAGTAAGTCTTTATAAATAGGGTTGCTGTATTCCGGTCCTCAATTCTGGGATAGATATTTATTCTTATCTATGTCAATTGAGGCAATGGGGAGAGTGGATTGAAAGCCGTTAAAATAAAAAAATGATAAAATCTGTTTAGCCTTTAACAGGTTTCCTGTCATAAAATATAGTGTATCTTTCCATTTGCTGAGTTGGATAACTAATATTCACACTTCTTCAAGCTTATGCACACACTTTCTACATTTGTTGACCTGACAAATTAGTATTTAAAAATGCCTATAACTTATTACATTAGCCAAACAGAATTTCTAAGTATGGTACAGCACCGCCATCTAGTGGCAATGTTAAAGACTTTCTGCTACCTTTACATAATAGAAAATCAACCATCTCTACATACTGTATACTGATTTGTAAATTCTCAAAGGGATGGAAGTCTACTATACTCAATCCAAGAGCAACAGACATAGCCATGGCCTCCCTGTTTGATGATCAGGTTGCATAAACACTTGAGTTAACATTTTGTACTCATTCACCCTCATGGCTTTACAGAAATGACTTAAGGAACACTTATAAAACACACAAAATCCACATCTTGTACTTCCTAGACAACTGAATCCCCTCCCTGCTTCTGATATATAAGTGATATGGATTAATGTTTTTTAGATCGTTATAAGGTGCACAGAATCATTTTCATGCTCTAATTTTTGGTCATTTATATATATAATTTACATCTGTTGATTCAAAAAACACTTATTTCGATCTTATATTTTTCATCCATACTCATTGCATTATCTATCCTAACATCTGCTGCAAATTTGGATTCTCAGCCAACAACACAGCATGATCTGCATACAAAAATGCACACATATTCATGTCCCCAAACACATCTCTGGTATCAAAATATTACTGACACAAATCAAACCTTGGCTTGTTCCCTGCTCACAGCTGAACCATTTGTCAGGCATTCTATTTAGTCTATTGTATTCTGCAACCAACTTTCAATATCATATTTATGTGCAATGTTTTATAATTTAAGCCTATTCAGCTTGCCTTATATCTAAACCTACAATTTTTTCATTTTCACTTTTTCCATATTTTATAAAGTATATAAGAATGTGACATTCTGAATTTTTAACAACCATTTTCCCAAGCATACTCAATACACCAATCCCCATAGTTTTCGCATTTAATCCTAAAGTTCTTTCATTCTAAAATGGTCCATTAGCATTATACATGTTTATTTAATGACTTAAGAGTCATTTTGCACTTTTATTTTTGGAGCGTCTATACAATAGTGAGATATATAGTAGACATAGCAATAAATGGATATATTTCACTCAAAGACACAAAGTGCAAATTACATCTTTAATCCAATCAATTTATTTTATATACTTGATACTGATTTTCCTCCTTTCAGAAGCTCAAATTTCACAAGTTAACTTTCTATATTTACCAACTTACAGAGATTTTGAATCTTTATAATGAACATGCCAAATTTTTATCATTAACATGAGTGTAACAGTATAACTTATTTAAGTACCGTGAAGTTCTTGATACATAACTTTTCAAAAAATCTAATTTATTAAATGTTCTCTAAATTTTATTTCCTGGACTCTTCCTCAAATTGCAAGAAATTATTCAAAAGCATTCAAATTCCCATGTTACTAAAAGGAATTTAATTTGTAATCCATTTTTAAGTTTTAGAAATTTACATTCTTTCAGAAAATCGGCTAACTCGTTTTTTAAGAGAGACAATTAGCACTTCAAACCTACACGTTTGCCACAATTAGGTTCAAATTAGCTTGATAGAGAAGACTTTCTGGTGATGTGATATTTTCAGTGATGGAATAATTAGCAATTGAACTGCAACATATTATGAAAATAATCTGAGGATCACTTAGATCTTGTTTCTGTAAGATTTTCTGTTCTATTATTTGCAAGCTGTATATCTTGAAGATACATTTTCCCAGTTGATCACATTCCATATAGCTTTGAGATAGTCAGGTCTAACATTTTTATATTGAAGATAATATGCATGTTCCCATACATCAATTCCCAATAGAGGAGTCAGTCCTAAAAAAAGAGGAAAAATATTGCTAAAATACTGCAAACTTTAACAAGTTATTGCCACAAACATACCCCCAATCCCAATTTTAAAAAAAGCCTATAGGACTATTACCCAAATAAACACTGACCACCCAGTTACTAGTACTAGCTTCTTTCAATGGCATATAAAACATACTTTTCAAAATGAACCTATTTCCTGACAGGTTTAATTACTCTCATTACACACCCATCATGCCTCTTGGAAGGAACTACAGGTAGTCCTTGACTTATAACAGTTCATTTAGTGACCGTTCAAAGTTACAATGGCACTGAAAAAAGTGACTCACTTAACAACTGTGTTACTAACTTAACAACCGCTGTGATTCACTTAAGTGTGGCAAAAAACCTTTGTAAAATAGGGCAAAGTTCACATAACAAATGTCTCATTTAGCAACAGAAATTTTGGACTCAATTGTGATTGTAAATCAAAGATTACCTTCTTCCTCTAGGAAACAGTAGTGTTTCTCTAAATACGCTATTGCAAATTATAAAGGTGTAGAAAGAAGAGTTATTTTGTTAATCCTAGAAAGTTGTAAAAATTGTGTTTTTGTCTTAAGACAGAAAGAGAAAGCAAATGCTCCTCTTATAGATACAGAAAATACCTCCTAAAATATTCTTATTCAATGCAAAACAGGTTCAGGTTCAAAACAGGTGGTCAGCCACCACAAGACTGAAATGAGAAGCTGGAAAGAGAGACTAAGTTATTTCTTACCTGCAGGGAAGAAGCAGTTTGGAAATTTTTCCACCAACAGGTATTATTTTATATCAATGTCTGAACATCAATATGCCTACAAACATTGCTCGTGTCTGGTTTACTCTGTTTTCTTATCCGAACTGCTATGCAAGTGAGACTGTCAGAAACTAGTTCGTCTCATGAATAAAGCAAAAGCATTCACTAGTGAAACACAAGCAGAATCATCAAGGCTCATATTGCAGCCATGGTGGCACAGTGGTTAGAATGCAATATTGCAGGATGACTCTGCTCCCTGCCTCGAGTTTGACCCAGACCGGCTCAATGTTGACTCAGCCTTCTATCCTTCCAAAGTTGTAAAATGAGGGAGTGTTGGGAGCAATATGCTGACTCCGTAAACCATTCAGAATGCTGTAAAGCAGTATATATATACTGTAAGTCTAAATGCTAATTGCTATTGTTTTATTCCTTCTGCAGCTAAAAATGGTCTTTAACAGATGTAGTCAACTTCCACCTAGAGAATCTTACCTGTGGTTCCCTGGAGAGGGTCCTGATTGGAACAGGCAGCAATCTGGAGTCTATTAGATTCTTTATTAAAACCGAGCCATCCCCAACCTGAGCCTTGGACACCAACTGAAACAGCTGTAAGTTTCTCCTTAAAACTTGCAAATGAGCCAAAATCACGTTTAATGGCTTCCAAAAGCTCTCCTTAAAATGAGAAATATATAAAGAGTCTGCATTTACATAGCACTTGTCTTTTTTTAAATCAGGTAGCCCAAACAACTATTTCAGATTAATTCCAAAGACAGTTGGTGTAAATAAATCAACATAATCTTAACCAAGGTGAAGAAAATAAAAGCAGCCTTAAAAAAGTACATATTTTGTTATGTTCCTCCCATCAATTCAATGCAATATTAATCATAGTAAGACATCCATTATCATCCGGATTATAATTGTAATTTATCAAGCTGCCTCCTAATCAAGATTAGAGAAGGATATGTTAGTTAATGGTAATTGTTTAGCAATGCTGCTACTATAATGCTGATCCACCAGAACAGTAAGCAGCAAAAGTCAAGAGCTATTTCGTGTTTGTAAAAGAAGGGATATCAGAGGTGGTATTCAGCAGGTTTTGACCAGTTCTGGAGAATCGGTAGCAGAAATTCTGAGTCATTCAGAGAACCGGCCTCTAACTGGCCTCGCCCCCATCTATTCTCTGCCTCCTGAGTCCCAGCTGATCGGGAGGGAATGCAGATTTTTCAGTAACCTTCCCCTGGAGTGGAGAGGGAATGGGGATTTTACAGTATCCTTCCTCTGCCACACCCACCAAGCCATGCCATGCCCACCAAGCCACGCCCACAGAACCGACAGTAAAAAAAATGAATCCCACCACTGGGTTCTATATCTAGGAGGAGCAGCATCTGGGTAGAAGCCAAATTTGGGCAAATCATAATATCTAATCGGAGGCAGTATAAATCTGGTATGGACATCTCCATAAAAGGAGCAACGAAGAACATATTTTGTAGTTTCCACTTCTTTGGAATCACAGGGGCAGAGTCTTGGTATTTTTTTATCTTTACCATCCAATACTGCAGGAGGAGAGTTTGACATCGGCAAGAAAGTTTTCTGATGGCTGGGTATTTCTAGCCATGTAAGGTAGATGGCAGAAGAGACAATATATCTATTGCATACTGGTGACAGGAAGCCAGGGGCCTTCTCTAGGTCTGTTTGCCTCTTTGTATCCTTTATCCCTTGCTTCAGGGCATGTTTCACCTGATCATATTCCATTTTAAGAACTGAGGCGGGAGATTAGCCAAGATTTAAAACATTAGATTCAACAGCCTTGAATCTAACAGATTGAAAATTGTCCTAAAGAATGAAAGATGCTAATTCTTGAAGATATAACTTGAGTTTTAACCAAATGTTTATAGAAGTTGGGCACTCTTGACTCAGCTTTTATCTTACCTGTCTATAGTTAGAATAGAATAACAGAGTTGGAAGGGACCTTGAAGGTCTTCTGTCCAACCCCCTGCCTAGGCAGGAAACCCTACACCACTTCAGACAAATGGATATCCAACATCTTCTTTAAAACTTCCAATGTTGGAGCATTCACAACTTCTGAAGGCAAGTTGTTCCACTGATTAATTGTTCTGTCAGGAAATTTCTCCTCAGTTCTAAGTTGCTTCTCTCCTTGATTAGTTTCCACCCATTGCTTCTTGTCCTACCTTCAGATGCTTTGGAGAATAGTTTGACTCCCTCTTCTTTGTGGCAACCCCTGAGATATTGGAACACTGCTATCATGTCTCCCCTAGTCCTTCTTTTCATCAAACTAGACATACCCAGTTCCTGCAACCGTTCTTCATGTTTTAGCCTCTAGTTCCCTGATCATCTTTTTTGCTCTTCTCTGCACTCTTTCTAGAATCTCCACATCTTTTTTACATCATGGCAACCAAAACTGGATGCAGTATTCCAAGTGTGGCCTTACCAAGGCATTATAAAGTGGTATTAACACTTCACGTGATCTTGATTCCGTTGTAGATGTGTAGAGAGCTGTTCAGGTGAATTTAGACTGTACCCTCTCCAGAGAGGTGAAACATGAAGCTGGAGGGGCAACCAGAGTCCCTTAAAAGAACTGGGCTAGCAACGCAGCCTGAAAGAGCTTAAGTGCAGCTGGAACATAATAGTCTCCTTTGGATCAGAAAAAAACAAGGGACTGTCAGATCTTTGTCCAGTACCAGCAACATATTCCCATGGATTTTCCTCAAACCAGTGGCACAAATGACAACTCCTAAATACTTAATGTGAATCACTTGTTTTATTATTGGCCATTAATGCTCCATAAACAAAGCTCCGGCCTTTTGGTGAAAGCCATAATCTTGATTTATTTCATGATTATCAATTGCTGTATTGGACCAAAAGAATTTATGAAAGCAAACTAAAATATTGGTATTAAAATGACATAAATGTTAATACCAATGTTTTGGTTTGCTTTCATAAATTCTTTCCTGATTTCTAATTTATATTTTTTGAAAACCATATAGAGCCGTGGTGGCGCAATGGTTAGAGTGCAGGCTACTTCTACTGATCACAGGCTGCCAGCAGTTTGGCAGATCGAATCTCACCAGGCTCAAGGTTGACTGAGCCTTCCATCCTTCTGAGGTGGGTAAAATGAGGAGCCAGATTGTTGGGAGCAATATGCTGACTTTGCAAACTGCTTAGAGAGGGCTGTAAAGCACTGTGAAGCAGTATATAAGTCTAAGTGCTATACAGAAATATTTTAGTTGCCACTAATAAATATGTCCCAGCATGGCATCTGAAAAGATGCCCCACCTCTAGGCCCATGAATTTGCAGACACTGTAAAACTAGCTCTAATATTAGTAACATGAAGAATTTTCTTTGTTAATAGACCCTGAGAACATGGATATCATCGAGGCAGAAGACAGAACTTTTGTATCTATATAATTATTATTTCTCATACCAGACATTATCATTGTGTCAAGCTAATCCTGAAGGCTGCAAACAGGAGTGTGAGAGGGGTTCAAAATGGCAGAAGTAACTGGGCAAAGTCCCACTTTTTTAACATGTGTTGCACACACTATAAAGGTAAAGGTTTCCCGTCCAGTCATATCCAACTTTAGGGGGCAGTGCTTATCTCAGTTTCTTAGCCAAGGGAGCCAGTGTTGTCTGAAGACCCTTCCGTGATCATGTGGCCAGCATAGCTATATAGCGAGGTGCATGAAATTGTTACCTTCCCACCAAAGTGGTACCTATTTATCTACTCACATGTATATGCTTTCGAACTGCTGGGTTGGCAGGAGCTGGGGCAGGAATGGGAGCTCACCCCATCCTACAGCACTCTGGTTCCAAACTCAGGCTGTCAGCTTTCCAGCTGACAAACTCATGTCTTTAACCACTAAGACATTGTGCCCCCTTTTTATACATTAGATGCCTGTAAAAAGGGGCAGGATTTTAATTATCTGGCCTGTCTGCCATTTTGCTACTGTTGATCCTCCCTGTGGACACCCACGTTGCAAACATTAAATAAGCATTTTGGAGTGAGGTAGGTCAAACATTCAGATCTGATTTTTATTTGCCGCTGATAAAGAACCCAATTTGTTTTATTTAAAACTTAAGTAAAATTTCTAAAATAAACCCAAAGTTTACTTAAGCCTGTATCAATATTACTAAAAACTACCATAAGGTAAAAGTAAAGGTAAAGATTCCCCTCCCACATATGTGCTTGTCGTTCCCGACTCTAGGGGGCGATGCTCATCTCCGTTTGAAAACTGAAGAGCCAGCGCTGTCCAAAGACATCTCCATGGTTATGTGGCCGGCATGACTAAACGCTGAAGGCGCACGGAGTGCTGTTACCTTCCCACCAAAGGTGGTCCCTATTTTTCTACTTGCATTTTTACATGCTTTCAAACTGCTAGGTTGGCAGAAGCTGGGACAAGTAACTGGAGCTCGCTACATTATACGGTGCTAGGGATTCAAACTGCCGAACTTTCTATTACCATAAACCAGTTCAAATACAAACCTTTTGGCTCTCCTCCACCTTTAGGAGACAGATTTGTCCAAAAGATGCTATGATTAATGTGACCTCCCCCATTGAACTTCAAAGCTGGTTGAAGAGACACCTGGGCTGTTACATCCCCTGAAGATGGAAAGAACAGAGAAAAAGCAGTACTAAGTTCTAACCCAAAACATCTTATGCAAGTGCCTTCCATTTAAGAATTCACACATGTATTCAAGTACTGTCATGCACATCCTGAATTAAAACATGTGTTGGCATTCTTCAATTCAGCAAAATCTCTAAACTGTTAGGAACTTAACCTGGCTCCCTTTAGCTCTGGGTTCCAATACTCCAAATCCATGCTTCTTCATATCAATTTCAAGGAATTGTAATTGCTGCTTCCTGACCCACATCTGAATTAGGGGAAAGATAAAACAAAACTTGCTTTCCCAGCCTTTTTTTCTTGAATGTATCTTTAATTAGAAATGGAAATAATGCCAAAAAGGAAAACTCTTATGCTGAAAGCTTGTTTTGATAAAAAAAGAATCATCAGACTAATCAAATTTTCCTCTGATGAAACACAGAATGCAACTTGAATTACAATGCAAATATAAATCGGCTTTATGCAAATTGATTTTTATTTTCTGCTTCATGCAGTTTGAATAAGATTCTTTTTATTTATCTCTAGACCACACACCAAGAACAATGCTTGGCTACATCTTATGAATAAAGATTTTTGGATAACTGTATTTGCTTTTCTTGCAACCATCAACTAAAAGCACTCCTGTCCCAGTTTAATTATTAAACTCTTAGGGACTATATCTCTTCTCCGTATTCTATCTGTAAAGCTTCTATGAGCAATTATTGAGAAACATCATACAAAGTCCTCATGAATAGTATGCCGGTACCTTAGAAACAAACTTATAAACTTAAGTTACCTTCCAAATGGCAAGGATTGAGAGTTATATTCAATAACTTACTATCTGGGACAACATAATCCTCAATAACATGAGGGCAATTGTATATACGTTTAGCTAACTCCACTGATATTACTGTATTAGTTTGCAATCTCATGACAGTGGAAGGCACAAACGACAAATGGCTTCCTCTGCTTACTTGCACAAGTAAGGGAACAATAAATTTCAACTATGATTTCCTCATAACCTAAATATGTTAAGGCTACTATCAATTGCTAGCTGATATGATACAATACCTTCTCTTTAACATATTCATTTTGCATACAACTCCTCAAATTGATTTCATTATTGTTTGTCAGTCTTTTAAACTCAAATTTGACATGTGGATCCTGGACTCTACAATGGCCCCTATTGCACTCCAGTTGGGTAAGAGAAGATAGGAACAAAATTACTGCATTTATATGCCATGTTTTCCTCTGAGAATTCAAAAGAGTTTGTGTGAGGGTCTGACTCACTGACAGTTCAAAGAAGATAGCTTTCACCTTGAATAATTATTCCTCTTAGCACAGAGGAAATAAATGTACATAGAACAGTCATAAAGAGTCAGTTTTAGCAGGAATAAAACTAGAAAGATGTACAGTGATATATTATTCCCAGTACCTTTTGCCAAAGCCTCTTTGTATTTTTCTTCAGCAATATTCAGATTATTTACATATGCAGCATGATGTTTGCTGTGGTGAAGCTGCATAATTTCTGCACTGATATGGGGTTGCAAAGCACCATAATCATAGGGCAAGTCAGGGAGAGTGTGCTTTTTTCTGGAGGCCAGGCAACCAAGAGAGGTAATCAGCGCAGTGTTATTTCTGAAAGACAATAAATAAATTATATAATAAACATGCATTGATTTTCATTTTGTAGGATTTTTTTTGCTATCACCCAATACATTTAGTTGTTAAAATTTTCATAATCATTATTATCTATCATTTATTGCCACAATTACCCATATCATCATTACTTCTATTTCCCTGTGAACTGAAGAGAAACAAAACCTAGTCCAAGACAATGACAGGGCTACAGGGATCACCCTAAGTATGGTTTATGTTAATATCACACAATTAATTTGTTCAATCTCATTACACTCATACCTGAGATAGAGATGAGGTATGGGAAAGAGGTAACTGTCCTCTGAAATGCAACATAAGCATTAAATTCAACAAGCAAACAACTGATCTCAAGCTCTGCAGCCATCTGTAGATATCATCTCCAGCAGTCTCTTATTTACATATAGGTTGCCCCCGATTTACAACTACAATTGAGCACAAGAATTCCACTGCTAAGCAAGAGAGTTGTTAAGTGAGTTTTGTCCCATGTTACAACGTTTCTTGTCAGTTGTTAAGAGAATCGTTGCGATGGTTAGTAACATGGTTGTTAAATGAATCTGGCTTTCCAAATGACTTTTTCAAGGTCCCTGAGGCACTGCAACTGTTATAAATACATGCCAGTTGCCACGTAAGAGAAGAATGGTGCAATGGTCCTTAAAACTAGTCATGTCACTTTTTTCAGTGCAGTTGTAACATCGAATGGTCACTAAGCAAATGCTTGTAAGTCGAGGACTACCTGTATTCCTTTGTTTGCAACAGCTTCTTCTAATTTTACCAAGAGTGTAAGACGTGCCCTCCTCTCCATGGGAGATTCTTTCATATCTTCTGCACTGTGATACACATTTCTTTCAAACTGAACTACATCTAATATTTGTTTTATTCTTTAAATGTATTTTACAAATATGAACTGTATTGTGCATGTGGATTGGGAACACTAAGCACTGACTATCATTTATCACTTATTACTGCTAAAAATAAAAGTCTGAATTTTATTTTTCATTAAAGTTGATATTAGATTTCTTTTGTGCTTCTGGTCAAAATTATGTTCTTAATCAGTAAATAAAGCTGTTGCCATCCCATCCCTCGATTCATTTATTCATTCTTTTTCTTTCAACATTTATACAGGTGCTTATCTTATATCAAATCCTGGGTAGCTCCCAGCAAAGAGTTAAAACAACATAATAAAACAACATACATATCTCCACAAACATTAAAATGTGACACCAAAGTTAAGCTATAAAATGCAATTATTGTTTTTGTTTCTCTTTTATGGAAGAATATATGTAATGTTTACTAATAAACTGTCAAAGGGGAAAGTGCTAGAAAAACGTTGTCAGGGTTGCTACACTTGGCCTCTAAATCCAGATTAACACAAAATGACAGCACATGCAGAAAACTCGTTTTAATTCTGGGGGTGGAAACTTCCAAAAAGCAAGTATTAAAGAAGAGCATGTTCATGGAAATCTATGTCCAATGGAACATCATCAGAGCACTAAGCTACCTATTTGCCAGTTGGTATGGAGTCCGAATAGGGGCGTTGTAAGCTGGAGGTGAGATAGAGAGAAGATCCCCACCTCCACGTTGCTAGTCCTCTCTGTTTTTTAGTTTATTTAATCTTCCTACTTTTTGTACTATCTTTTTTTAACTTTTTAATTACTTTGTAAGTCACCAAGAGTCACCGTTAACAGTGACATGGGTAGCATCCAAATTCAATGAATAAAAAAAACTCCGGTTTATAGAGGGAGGAACCAATGACTTTGGCTAATGACAATAATTTACCTAACAAGGTTAATGTGCAATTGCCAAAGCCGGTTCCAAAATTATTGAAAAGCATGTCATTAGCGGACTGTCAGTGCCAGGGACAAATAACAGTACATTTAAGCTGCACAGTTCCTTTGGACACAGAATAAAACCTATATGCAAAAGTTTAACGGGGTAGCTTCATGCTTTGCCCAGCGCAGACCCTTCCAGCTATACTGGCTTTCACTGGGACGATAAGCCTGCAACTCAAATGAACGACGACCCAGATAGTTGAGGGCCTGACTCTGTAAACCGTTTAGAGGGAGGTGTAAAGCACTATGAAGCGGTATATAAATCGAAGCGCTATTGCTATTAGCTCGGGGCAGCCGTCTTCGACTGAATCCAAGCGTCCTTCCAGCAGTGCTCTCCTCCTCCTCCCAAACAATCCACCCTCGCGTCCTGCCCATTCCTAATCTCCCGCCTCTCGTCACGTCCTTGGCCGGGAATTCAAGGGCTTTCCGACCCCGCAAGGTTCTCACCTACGGCCGGCCGCGACAGCTAAGCGGCAGAGCATGACGGCCGCGGGGTTCACGAGACAACAAGGACGGCGCACAACAAAAAAGAAAAAACACCACCGCGGGGGGACGACGTCGCGCACGCAGCTCTCGGCGTGCCGCGAGCCTTGGGCCCCTTTTTTTCACTACGGCGCCTGCGCAGATCCGCCTCGCCCTCCTCCTCTTTGGCGGAGGGCATCTTCTCTTACCGGGCCTATAATGTGAGGTGCCGAACTCAGAGGCGGAAGCAGTGGCCTGGAAGGAATTGGGAGATGGGTGTGGCTGACTTTGCTTTGCCACCGAGTTGGAGTTTCTTTTCCAAATATTTGTTCGGGCATTTGTTTGTTTGTTATTTACTTACTTATATATTTATTCATTATTTATTATTATTATTATTATTATACAATTGTATCACAGCAGCCAGTTGTTTCGCCGGATTTGGCATTGGTTACTAGTCGGGCCCCACCCAGGGGCCTAGGACGTTGTAACGTACTTTCGTAATATGCGTGCAGATCCAAGCAGTGCGGCTTTTTGCATTTGACTGATGGTGATTTTGTCAATTTTTAACTGTTTTAAATGTAATTGTTGTTGTTGTTGTTGTTTGTTTATTATTATTTATTTTATTATATTATTATTATTTATTTATTTATTCACAAGCAATGACCAGTTTGGATGCCTTCTCATCGCAGGTGAGAGAGGGAGGTTGGCTCCCAGAATTCCCCAGCCACCAAGCTAGCCAAGCAATTCTGGGGATTGAAGTTTAGAATTAGAATTTAGAATTTAGAATTTATTAGAATTTGTAGGCCGCCCTTTTCCCTGAGGGGACTCAGGGCGGCTCACACAAAAACTGGGAAGGGGAAATACAGACATTAGGACAAACAAGTAATAAAATAGCAAGCAACATACATTCATCATTCGGGAGGGGTAACTATCCTATCCCCAGGCCTGACGGGCGAGCCAGTTCTTCAAGGCTATGCGGAACCTGTGTTAAAGGTATTAAAGTTGAAAAACACTGTACTAGGCCTTTTCAGTTAACAGAATAACAAAAGGGACCTTGGAGCTCTTCTAGTCCAGCCTTCTGCATAAGCAGGAGATCCTATACCATTTCAGACAAATCTCTTCTTGAAAACCTCCAGTAATGGAGTACCCACAACTTCTGGAGGCACATCGTTCCACTGATTAATTGTTCTCACTGTCAGGAAATTTCTCCTTAGTTTAGGTTGCTTCTTTCCTTGATTAATTTCCATCCATTGCTTCATGTCCTGTCCTCAGGTGTTTTGGTGAATAGCTTGACTTCCTCTTCTTTATTGCAACCCCTTAGATGTTGGAACACTGCTATCGTCCTTAGTCCTTCTTTTCATTAAACTTTACTAAACATAGCCAAGTCCAGCAATCATTCTTTATATGTTTTAGCCTCCTGTCCCCTAACCAGATGTAGCCTGTTGTGGCAATACAACTTGCGCTGGAGAAAGTAAAACTTTTCACTCCATCCACACCCTTCCTGCTATAACTGAATGGTTTGTGATCTGGCCTAGAGCAGGGTTGTCCAAACATGGCAACTATAAGCTGGCTGGGGAATTCTGGGACTTAAAGTTCACAAGTCTTATAGCTGCCAAATTTGGAGAGCCCTGGGCTAGAGCTACCTGACCAGCTACCTACCAGACCATAACTGACTACTTCCATCCTAACAACTAAATAATGAGAATGTAGCAAAACTGTCCAGTGTCTAGGGTAACTTTCATAATACATTAGAAGTTATTTCATGTTACCTTTGCTGCACAAATATTACTAAAATGCAGCTCACTCCCATCTCACAGAGGTAACAGCAGAAATTAATTCAGGTTTCTATAGTAATGGAAATTAATGGCCGTAATTTCTGCAGCCCTGATTGATTTAGCAAATAAAAAATTTCATAGTTCTCTAAAGTCCCCCAAACAGGCAGAATTTTTAATTCTCTCACAATCCAAGAAGATGTTCAGGGATTTTTGTGTGTGTCCATGTGCAATTTTCTTCTAAAAGCATTGATAAGCATGGTGACTATGGTGACCAGAATTTAGTCGATCCATCAAGTCCTGCAACATTTGCTTAATATAAAAAGCTAGAGAAGATGACACAATTCCTTTTCCCCCCTCATTCTCTGGCTAATTGAATTGTGGTTACTGAATTAACTCAGCTATCTGGATTTCCAAGGCACATTGAATCAAAAATGTCACTCCAAACTAGTTGATTTTAGCATACCACAATACATTAAGTATCCCAGCAAGTATTGTTAGTCATGGTTTCTGATATAATGTACAATTGGGTTGAGTAAACTGTGGTTAGGTTACCTCTCAGAAAATGTACTGTGTGAAGACCTCCTGTATCTCTTTGATGTTACTTCCTTGGAGTCTGTTGGAAGTGCTGTTTCCTAAATCAACAGGATAGTTAAATAACAAATAATGAAGACTTTGGTCCTATTTAAAATAATAGGCAACAAACAATCTGAAGTTAAAAGTCAAGCTGACTTGACAGAACAGCAAGAACCCTTTCAGAGTCTCACCATTTCTGGAGGTATCTTTTTGGAGTCCAGAATAACTTGGTGGAGTCTAGACCAGTAAGATAAATTTTCCTACCAGCATAGTTTCTCCTTCTATGCTGGTAATCCCAGTGCATAGGATTGAGCATCAGGATCAAACCTCCATCTGATCCACTATAAGGACAAGGCAAACTTTCAGAAATGCATTAGTGGACTGCTAGAGATGACATGGAAACTTACCCAGCTCAGGACAGGTATCCCAGGCACGAGTTATTTCTGAATCTTGAGTTCTAGATCCTTTCAGATGGTCCAACTTTGCTCAGATCTGTCAATATGGTAAAAGTAGGGATTGGCTCAAATTCTAGTGCAGGTAGAATATCTTAGGATTTTAGAAGGGGAAATGATTAGTGTGGGATACAAACAGGGACCATCTCCTTTGAGATGCGCAGGATGGTAATTTAGCAACAGGAAGAAGATGGCCATTGCTTTGCAAGGGTTGGCACCAAAGTGTAGTTCTGTACAATATGAACCACATGAATGACCTTGGAGGAAATACACAGAAATGGTTATAAAAAGAGAAGCCCACTTTAAGTCTAGGAAAGAGAAGAAACGTGGTAAAGAAGCTCAGTTTGGCTCCACCATAATTTGCTGGGGTATAGGAGACAGGGAAAAGAAAACACAATCAGCTTTTCAAATTTGATGCCAACACTCTTTAAGATAGAGCAGGTCAAGAAACAGACGCCACAAGCTTAAGTGGAACAATATTGATATAGTCCTTAGTAGCAGAATTTTGAAGTTTTTTCTGGCTTTCTACAAGTTCATGGGAGACAGATAAAGGAAGATCTCTTATGGGAGAGTTGCGTGGGCAATACAGTTTTGCTAGTAGCAAACGCAACTAGCAGAGGCCAGACAAGGAGTTCAGCCTTCCTTCTAATCCCTGGACTAGGATATCATTCCATTTTCTTTATCCTAGCCAAATTTGCTAGGATTTGCTGAGATGATGTTGCTGCTTCTCAGCTCTGCCCTCTACCACAGAAGCAGCCGGTCTTCTGTGTTCTGTGATAGCGACATGGAACACAAGGTCCTAAGAAGTGCCAATCTCACACCATCCACCCTGCTGCCTCCCTATCTTTGCCTGTTATGTGCGGAGGAATGCCACTGGGTATAGAAAAACAGCAGGCTTCAAGGAGAACAGAAAGGCCAAATAAGATGTGTGAGGGCAGCTAGTGTGGCTTGGTGGTCAGGCAAGTGACTTAAACATGAAAGGATATCCAAAGCAAGAGGGCATGGACACTGTAAAATGTTGAAGTTGCCCTTGGCAACTTCACAACATTCTGAGTGATTTGCATTGGGTACAACCTGGTTTGCAATGCACAGAATTGCAATGCACAGAATTGTTGCCAGACTCTGCTCTTGTTCTGCCTGGACAAGACAAAAGGTGGCTGTCTAGACAGTGAGTGTGATGGCTCTCAAATTTGCTCATTACTTCAGTTGAAAAAAACCCGGTCTTTAGACCAACCAATTAAACGAACTTATGAGAAATTCAATAGCAAAACAATATTTTATATGTTAAAATTACTTGGAATTTGCTGCTACAGTTTAGTAATGACCATTAGCCTAACAGGCTTTTAAAAATAAATACATTTATAAATGTAGGCAATCTTTGGCTGCATGCTGTTTTCAAATCACATTTTCCTGAAGTTTTCTTGCTTTTTTTCTTTCCAATAGCTTTCTCTAAGCTAAGTATATTTAATGGTGGAAAATAGCTACAAGTTTGAATGCATGACATGACCTATCATAGTAAGATGTGGTTACATGGATTTACCAGAAAACAAAATGGCAAAGCTCCTTTCTACCTTTAGCTTATGATACGATTGCCCCCCCCCCTTCGCTCCCTTCAAGCCAGGCAACCATCTTCCAAACTAGCTGCTTGGTTATACTTCCCCACACTTAATTTTCTCAGAATGCCTTTGGGTGTTTCCATCTTCTAGTGTTTTGCAACTTGCTTGTTTTCTATATACATTTTTACTTGAACGTTTGGAAAGAAAAAAAACAAGATAGGTCAAGAAGCCTGGTAAGCATCTTAAGTTGCTGATGGATCTACAGGAATATAGAGTGCCATATTGGAAGTTGAGATCACAGATTTCTCCTGTGCGCTGCTTGGAGAGTCCAAGCATGAGTTATCTTCTGTCTATTTGGCCAGAGACTGAGAAGTGAAAAGCTTTGGCCATGACTCTTCCTCTTGGCTGAGCCCCATTTTTCTTCTCAGTCTGGCTAGAGAGACAGAGTTTCTCATTATTCTTGCTTGGATTCTTCCAATTGGTGAACCTGAACAAAAAGTAAGAAAGGCTAGTTTGAGCTGGGGACTTCTCCCCTCTCCACCGAGTTGCAAAGCTGCATACATTTTTACTTGAAAGGAACTTTTGGAAAGAAAAAAACAAGATAAGTCAGGAAGCCCGGTAAGTAAGTTGCTGATGGATTTACAGGAATATACTGTGCCATATTGGGAGATGAGATCAGAGATATTTATATGATTATTACAGAAAATAAGTTGTCAAACTTACCCAGACATTGCTGATTTTCCAGGATGTTAAGGAACAGAATGCAAGATCAGTTAGACCAGGGGTTTTTGAACTTTCTTAGAAAAGCCTATTAAAATAATTTACTGGAAGTTCTGTTGCCTGTCTCTCAACACACATAATGCTGTGTCGACATAAGCACAATTGCTCTCTGGGGGAGCGTTTCTGAATATTCTGATATGTCCTCTCCTTCCCACAGTATTTTAGAAAAACTGTTATGGATTCTCTTGTTTAAGTGAACTTTTTTGCCCTTTGTTTCTCACAGAATTCCGTCATGTTCCCCTGGAAACTTAGGGTTCTCTTGAACATTCAGAAAAACACTGGTCTGGACTGGACTACATTGTGCAAGTACCATGAAGCTTAAAAGCAAATGTATCATTTATACAAAGTTACTTGACAACTTAAGATCCCCCCAAAATACTAATTATTGATGCTTTTAAAGTACAATTTTACATTAGAATGATGCACGTTTATATTAAATATATCAAAATTGTAGCTATCTCTAATTCATCAATTGTAATTGGGGGGGAGGCGTATGTGTGCCCTCAAGTCAGTGTTGATGTGTGACAACCGTCTGGATAAGTTCCTGCAAGATTGATAAAGATTTCAGAAGTGGCGTCCCTTTTCCCTGGATTGCATGACAGATTGGCCCAAGGTCACCCAAATCGTTTTGTGCCTAACGCAGAACTACAGCACAGTTCTAGATTCTAGCCTGGTGCCTTAACTACTATATGGCTCTCTGTAGTGGCTTTTAAGGATCCATAATGCTTTTTATAATATATTTATATTTATTCTATAATGGTTATAATTTACCATTCATGACAAGGCTATAATAGGCTACATTTATAGACTTATTCTTACATGCAGAGGAATACACAAATTTCAAGATGTGTATTCCTCTGCACGTAAGACATTGTAATTGCAATATATAGACAACTTGACTACGGTCACATTGAGGCATGTCAGTTGACAGGTAGATGAAAACTATTGTGAGATAATCTCCAACAATTTTCATTAAACTAAACAGAAAATTTATTGTGATAGAAGTTATATTAGATAACCAGTCCAAATAGAATATAGGCTTAAACAATAAACCTCAGGTTTAGAAATTCAGTTTTTCAATAGAAGAGGAAATGTACCAAATGTACAAAAGAAAGAGAAGTGCAACTAAGGTTTTCAGATACAGAATATTTTCAGTATTTATGTTCTTCAGATTTTATTTCCTCTTTCTGTCCAGAAAGTAGGCTGCATCATTTTCATCATGTAAAAACATCAATGCAAGATCCATCCTTTGTCCCAATATATTCAGTACATTAAAGAAATATTTTTAAAAGATTTTATGAAAACTTATCCAATGCTGAATAAATAAATGCAGCAGCATCAAATAAATTACATTATTAAAAATTTTATTTGGGTTTGGTCAGTACAGGTAAGATAATATTGGAGTCACAGAGCAATATGCATTAACAGGAGATACAACAGTTCTTAAAACTGAGTAACTATGCACACAAAATTCTTAAACATTGTCACCTAAAGAGAACACACAGATGCATAGTGGCAAAAGTGGAACACAAACTACTATAGGACTCCCTCACCAAGTTTATTTTAGTTAGAAAACTACTGTACTGGGCAAACTTGGCAGTCATTAACCCACAACTATTATGACAAAGTTTTGAGTGTTATAAACAGTATGAGTAAAGAATGCCCTTACACAGCACAAGTTCTAGATATACACAGATTTGTACATACATCATTGTGTTATACCTGGAAATAAAATTCCAATTTCAACTTCACATTAACTCAAAATATACCTTGAGCTTACACAAACATCCTTTTAGCAACATTCAACGTAATCAATTGTTAAAATTTCAGAAGTGGCAGAGGTATTGAAGCAGAAAACCCACAAAGGCAGAATTGTGACATATATGCACTAATTTGAACAGTTCTGGACAGTTTCTTCTCCCAATTAAGTGACACTATATAAAAAAATGTTGGGTTTTTTTGCAGAAAAAGGTTACAAAACCGAACCCTGCACATTTACGTTAGAGTCCAAACCATTCTGAACATGACGAGACCCCGAAGTTCTGTTACCTTTCACACTGACTGTTTTCTCCTCTTGTGGATCATGATTAGAGTCTGTATCATTTGAATGGTGAGTAAGAGAATTTTCACTACCAGTGGGAGAGTCTACACTTTCGTACCCAGTACTGAGTTGATTTATATAACTACCAGATCCTCTGCCAGTTCTATCTTCAGAGTGGTTGGAAAGCTTATTACCATTGCTTGGTGAGGGTGGAAAATCATCCTCTGTTCCACTACCTTCTCTATAAAAACCAGGCCCCGCTGTCCTCTGATGTGAAGAGCTGCCATTACTTGGTCCATTGGCCAGGCGACTGCAATCTTTGCTCATGGTTTCACCCTGATCTGTAATTTCACAAGATGGAGTCCGGCTGGTACCTGGAGTTGAAGCTTGTAACTGCTGCTGCTGATACTGAACCAATTGTTGGCGAGTCTCTTTCAATTGTTGCTGTAGTACTAGAATGGTACTCTGCATACCTTCTACTTCCTCATCAAGCTGGATGATGAAATCATTCAGTTCTATATGAAGAAAAACAATTTAAAGCATATACTTAATCAGTAGTATCTGTCGCTTCAAACTGGGCATAACTAAACAACATGCACAGTTTCAGATATTAATACCTTGCTTGATCAACACATTTCATCGTAGCCCTTTAAAAAAATAAATTTAATATAAATTTTGAATCTATTTTCTGGTGCATGCACGCACACACCTGTGAGCAATAAAGTCAAACAGAATATCTTTAAAATGAAAATTCTAATCCCTATTTTAATTTCCATAATCCATAATGCTTTTTATTTGTTTAAAGCTTTGGTAAAGCTCGTAAACAGATTTTTGCAATTATGCCTAAATTCAGCATAAAGGAAATACATGAAAAATACACTTGTAAAAAGGTCAACAGATATGCAGAAGTCCCAGTGGTGGATCTGTTATTTAAATGACTACATATTGCTGCTTATAACTGCTTTGAATTAAGCAATTTTCTGTCCAAAAACAATCTACAAATCCTAACATAAAAACTAGTACTGAACTCAAAATATATGCATTAATAATGTTCATAAATAAGATTTGCTTACTGTATACAAATAAAAGAACTTGGTATTAGTAGCAAGATATTTTCCACCTTTCTGCAAGAAACGTATGTTCACATATTTTCTTTTTTATAAATTCTAAGTTACTTATCAACTATCTCCTACACAGTTCCTTCAGTATGTCTAGGTTTTTTTTTAGTTCCCAGGATTCTTAGGCAGCACAATCTAATTGATCTGGATAGAATCGCATTGCAGTTGCTCTTTACTATAATGACATATGATATATTTAATTTAAATGTTAATTAAATGACGTATAAGTTCTCTGTGGCATTTAACAAATAAATATTAAGAGTAATATAGTATAGAAATCTTTTAGCACATTGTAACACAGAGACAGCAAAAGTAAATTTTAAAAAAGATTTTTGAAGTTTGTGTTGTATTACAATTTAATAACTAACCAATTTAACTAAGTTGAACTATGGCTTCTGAAGACCCCAAAAGATGAAACAGCAATATGGAGATTAGCATTAGTAACTGCATCTGATAATATTTTGAAATTATGCTCATTGAAACAGCACTGATTATCTTCCTTTTGTATCTAATATAGCAAAAAGACATCATTTTAGCGCAATTTCATTTGTTTACTTGTATCTTAGATATAGCATTTATATAACTAAATATAAAAAATGCATTCAAAATAATTTTTTAGAAGAATTAAATCAACGTTTGCTAGCCAGGAGAGCCTATTACTTAGTGAAGTTTTAAAAACAAGTTTCCAATGGCTAAAAAACAAAATGTAACGAAGACAATATTACACAAAAGTCTTCAATTCAACCACACATTTACATGGAAGCAACACTAAAGAACTGCCAAATTCATTTTAAATTAAGTGCTAACTTTCTGTAACTGTCTTCTAAGGCACTGAAATAACTTTACAGTAAGAAACTAGAAAAGCATACCTTAAAGACTAAGAATTTATGTACCACCATTAGGACTTCTGCTTTTCAAAAAATAATCAAAATATTATAGAATAACCACACATGCTTAATTTGTATTATGATTTTGCTCAGTGGAAAAGAAAACTTTTGCAAAGGAGGACAAAATCAAACAAGTTAAATGTACTATAGTTAATTGTGTGAAAAAGTCATGCTTAATTCTCACCATAAAATTTAGTTGTGCTGGTAACTATAACAAGTTTTATGAGCTTGAAATTCCTTCCAGAACATTTTAAAGGTGTTCCATAGTAGAAATGTATAATACCCACAATGTTTGACTTTTGAAGCTTACACAAACACAGTACAATTCTCTATTTTCTTTTTTAAAAATCCCTTACCATCCTGACTGCTTTTAAGCTCCTCACTATATTTCTTCTGTAAAGCCAACTCTGCCTCAAGTTGTGCAATACGTCCTTGGGACAGTTGCCTTCCAAGCTCTTGATTCTCCTGGATAAGCATTCGACACTTCGCCATTAACTTTTTGCCTGTTTGGCTGTAAAGGAAAGAGCCATCTATCATAAAATGAAGACAATTTTCTTTCATCTCCCTTGATAAAAGCTGCCACTGGGAGCACTATTTCTGTAACACATCTTTCTATAGTATCTTGTTGCCAGTTGCCATTGAACATTGTTTATTGGTCTTCTGGCCCCACATGGCCAAGCTGAAAGGCAAGTTTCTACAGTTTAATAAGCAAACTATAATTATGATCAAAAGGTATCTATTTCTTTTATTTTCTGACTAGGCAATTTCAGTAGAAACTGGACTCAATAAGGAAGCGTGGGCAGAAATGATGAAAACATCAACATTCAAATTTTGGTTTCTAGGAACAGAAAACAGAATGGATTTATGTAATGAAAAGCTTAGTCATGTCTGTAAGTTTAACTCCATATCTTTGAATTTATCCAAATTTGGAATCACCAAAAACAAAGTTTGAACATTTCATGTCTTTCCTATTGGCCTCATGCCAGATACTCTGCTGCAGTGTCAATTACAAGCAGTGTTTCTGGCAAAGTAAAGCTCTTCTGCACCTCCCTTTTATATACACTGAGCTACTCACTACTTTGCATAAGCAGCCTATGCTAGCAGAAGCAGCAACACCCACCTAAATGCCTGTCAGCAATCTAGGAATAGTCATATTGCGATAGGCTAGTGTAAGACCAATATAAAAGTTGTAATAAATTTTCTAAATGCCAACATAATCTCTGCCAATAGTATACAAGTTCACTGCTGCCCCTAGACCAGTGGTTCCCAACGTGGAGCCCACACCCCACAGGGTGGCAATTTGATTTTTAATGTGGGCAATTTGAATCTTGTTTAAACCAAGTTAATAGCCTTTTAGGATTCCTCCTCATGAGTAGAGTTCACTTTTTGAGTAAAATAAGAATTGTATGTCGGAGGGAGGGAAGTCAGAATTTTAGAGATGCTTAGGTGGCGCATTGCCAAAAAAAAGGTTACCCTAACCCAATTTAGTTACTTGCTGCTTTAGTTATAATTGTTTGTTTGCTCTTTTTTTGGCCAGGAAATCCATTCCTTTTAATCTCCAGCTTCTGCCCTAAAACATCTAAGAGTAACATACCTTTCAGAGCTTAACATTTTATTTAATCAGGAAGTTATTTCTAATGTTTGAACTCTTTCTTGGATTATTATTTGAACTTGTTGGTTCAAGCCTAAATCTCTAGAGTAACTGAAAATGTGACCTATATAAAAGTCCTTCAAACATTGGAAAATGATATGTTTTACATTGCCTTTTTAGGCTAAAAGCTTTGTCCTCATGGAACTTTGGTATTGCTTTCCAACTTTATCATTCATTGTATATATCTGTCACATCCTTCTTGAATTGTGGTATCGAACTGAGAACTATTTCTATTTGAAATAGTTTATTACACGTATTTAAAAAAATTGTATAAAGCAGTCAAGCTTAGTAGTAAAGCAGCAAACATTTGCAAAATTATTTTATATTTAAACTAATTTTAAAAACTGAGCTGGGTAAACTAATGGTATGATTCAATATAAATAAAAAAGTTATGATCTGGCCAAAAGCACCATTAGAAGGCAAAATGCCTATCCTAAAAGGCTTAATAATTCAAGAAAGCACCTTTTCAACATAATAAGCACATTACAACCATTGGAAGATAACTTTACACATATTATTTTGAAAGAGAAACATGGTTTAACAGACTGCCAGAACTAAAATCCCAAAAGAAAACACAAAAACTGGGTACATATATCCAATTTAGTTTTTTTTCTGTTAGGAAGTTATACTTTGCAATATCATGCCTACTTTCTGAGCTTAGCAAATATATTTGAAGTTTTTATCACATAATCTAAGAAAGCTAATTTCAGCATTCTTCCATTGGATTTTTTAAAAAAAACAAATTTAGTAAGTACTGTTTCAAAATTGTAACTCAATGCAGAATTATTAAATTATCCCACTTTTTGTCTGATTGGAAAAAAACTGAGACATTCAACAGGCTGACACAAAGGTATCATACAAAGTAGTTTCCTACATAAATTATTTTTCTACAGGAAAACTATAAATATAGCATAATGCCCAACAGTGCATATTGTACATGCGTGGAACCCATTGTGAATCCTGGCCTCCAAGGATGTATATTACAGCATATCTAGCTTATTTGTTTCTTTCTCATACATAAACAACTTGGATGAAGTAAGTGAATGCAAAATTTGTCACAAAGCTATTTTAGATATTTGAATATGCCTTAATTTTATTTTAATAGCAACCTTCATTGAATATTAAACTCTCTTTAAAAAGCAGCATTTTATGAAGGTTAATAAAAAAGACATATCCCAATCCTAAATTCCTGTAATTAAGTGGATGATTCTTTGGATCCTGATTCTTGAGAATAAGAAATTAGACTACAATAGATTTACCACTAATAAAATACATAAATGCTGAATATTTAGAATCTGAATAACATTTTAAAGGTTTTTTAATAACTTAGGGCAACGCTCTAACTTGTAACTTGAACTAGATTTTATGCATATTAACTAAGTTAATTTATAAAAGACTGAGATAAGCAAAAATCAAACACATTAATTAATGTAGGTAATAGTTTCATGTTGTCCAAAGCATCTGGAGGATGCCAAGAAAGACTAGCTTAAAAGTTTCAAAAACTAAACAAATATAATTTCAAAATGTAATGATATCTAATGAAACACCAATATTGTATCTTATTCATGTTCATACTGTGAATATGATTTTCTCTTGCTGCAGTTCAAAAGCCTGTAAACAAGGGCAATGCAATACAATTCTTAAAACACTGTTGAAAAAAGGTAAGATTTTGAGCACAAACTTGCAAAGACATAGGATCTACAAAATATTATATGCAGATACAAGAATATTCTTTCCTTAGTACTTCAGAATCACTTTCACAGTGTTGAAAAATACACTACCATTTTGAAGCATAAGCAGAAATAAATTATGTCACAACACAGAAGACAAACAACTTAAGGAAAATATTTTTAAAACAATAAATTAACACTCATCTCTTGAACCAAACGCTTTCAATCTGGGAGCCTCTGTGTTTTTTGTTTCTAAAGTTTCAAAAAACTTGTTTCTATCTCTGATATATGGTAGCTAGGGGTATTGAGGATTTCAGTTCAAAACATCTGGTAGCAACAGCTTAAAAAACACTGTTACAATTTCATAGAAACAACAATAAAGGAATAAGCATAACTACTTGAGTACTTAAAAGTACCAATTTCACATTTAACTTCTGATTAATCTATTAATCTGATTAAGTATGTGCATATCAAAGATTGAATTAAGACTATAAATTAGTCATTTACTGAAACCATTTTTTAAATGGCAGGTGCCTATTTTAAGTGCAAACAAAATAGACAAGCTGGATATGTATAGAAACTAAACACTATCTTTCCTTCTAAATCTGATCAAGTTGGGAATTCACAGGCAATTTGTATGGCACAATTAAAACATACCTATGAAGAATGGTTTCTGATTATACATTCAACAAGTTTTACAAAGACAAGTGTAACATTTTAGGATACTTTTTTCTGCAGAAATCTTACCTCAGTTCTGTTGATAGACCTTTAAAAGATCTTCCATACCATCCCACCAAGATGATCTCCAAAAGCCTTAATTAGTGTGAATGTTTTTCCCCTTTTGATGAAATACCCATGATTTGTATACTATGACGTTTTTATGTTGAAATAATTTTACCACAGGTATATGCATTTCGTAAAATGGTTGTTTTAGATTAATTACTGAATGTGAATGCTGTCCAGTTGAGATACCCTATGCAATAGTCCTCAATTTTTTCAGTCAACCTACTAGAGAAGACTATACAAGTACTAAGACAAAGCAAGTAATTTTAGAAGCCTTTCCACTGTAATCTTGAGAATACTGAAATGTCCGGTAAAACTATTCCTAAAATTCACTTAGACGTGACATGGCGCCAGACAATACCAATGATTTTGAACTGTTGTAAACCGATGGGATGTATGCAATAAGCTTTGACATTATCTTTCTTTCAGAGAACAGGATAAAACATGGTAGCAGCCTGTTCTCCATTCTTTTATGTTCATATTTCACTGGAGCTTCGTACAGTGGTTCAGCCAGCTGTCTCTCAATTACTTGACATTACCTATTTTAAAGCAGTTTAAGGAAGAGTGCAGCTTTATGTGAAACTAAATATACAAACGCATCATGCTAGCTAGGCAACTGACTCTGGTATGCCTTGTATAGTTTCCGTATATTTTCTCAGGATAATATATATGGCAATTTTATACTGTCAAGGATAGGATAGGAATCGCAACTAGTTTTTGTTTATATATTCTAGTTGAGATTCACATGTATACAACTGTTCAACAATATAAAAATTGGTAATTAAATTGCATCTGTTTGTACAGCACTAGATTTAGGAATTTACATTTTACCAGCCATCCACAGAATTTGTTAATCCAAACCACGACAAGTTTCACTGAATTCCTATAAAGCCCAAATGCTAAGCAAATCAACACTTAAATGTGTGTATGTTCTCACATCTGATTAGCAAAAAATGTGATTTAAACAAAATTCACCTCATTTGAGTTTTGACCCAGCAGTTCAGTGAACAAGGAGGAAGTCCACAGTCTTAATGGCAAAACTGACTTAATCAGTCTCTACATCACTAGGTTTAGGATTAAGAGCGAAGCACATTCCACTTATATGTTTTACTGGAATTTGATATAATCAATTCATGATTTAAAATCTCTAGGTTCTCCTCCAATTTGTCTGTAGACATAGTGTGCCACAGACTTTAGACTTCTGCTTCTCCCTCATTTTCTTCAAACAGAACCACTTTGCAAGTGTCTACATGTTCTAGAAAGTACACATTTTCTGTGGTGGCCACTTCTTCAGAACAGTCCGACGCTGTCAGGCCTCTGAAGCAAAGGGGGGGAAAAGCTGAAACACAAGGTTCATCTGGTAAGTTTTACATTAAGCAATACAAGCTGGACAGAATAAAATGTAGCTTTTGGCTCAAAACGTCTGAGTCTTGGTGTGGAAACGAGTACGTGGTTGTCCCACCAAAGCATTCTCTGTCAGGGAAGTCTTGACTGGGGAGTATGTTTTGTTTACCTATCAGGTGTAAATTTCCAGGCACTCAGTTCATTTTGGGCTTGTTCCAGTTTGTCTTTAGTCTGTTCCAGTTCACCTTTCATTTTTAGGAAAAACAAGTTGATGGCTGGGTCCACCATTGTTGATCTCAGTTGAGCAACACTTGGTTGCTGGACTTGCTTGAGGTACTGTATCTGATTCTGCATGAAGGAAAGAAATATTAAGTCAATATATACTATCATCGTCCACACAATCTGAAAATAAAATTATATGATAGAATTTATATAGGGTGCTGTAAACACCATAATAATTCATACAACAATGCATGAACTAATCAAAAATTTAAAGAATGACACTGCAATACAGCTCCCCTCCTTCTGCATGTACATGCACTATTAACACATGTGCAAAAGGTCAGAGGTTGTATGTTGGCAATGTTTCCATTTTACATACATACATACATATAATTTTATATTTTATAAAATCAGATTTATAAATAAGTATTAACAACATTTAAACAATTTTTAAACTGAGAAATTTACAGTCTTTTGTGAAGGTTAGTTTTTAGTGGTGGCAGCATCTCATAATCTGAAAAACCTAATTCTTACATATTGCAAGCAAAGAAATGTAAGCTTTGATTTTAATGAGGCAGAATAAATATTATTGTAATGGTGAGTTCCAATTACACATATTCCAATATATACAGTATTTATTATTCAGTAATCTATTATAGTGAAAACACATTGTTTAGAGAAACATACTAATAAAATAAATTTTGTCCTCAAAAAAATCACAAATTCTCAACGTTAGGGTTGCTGAGGATTGGAAACTCAAGAGAATTAAACATAGTAGAAGATGACCCCAAGAAACTCCAGTGAATTTAATAATATATCTTCATTTGTCCACTTTTGGAACTATCCAAATAAGGTAGAGGGTTGCAAGTGGTATCATTGAAAAGTTGGTGACATCAAAAAGGGCCAGAATAACTTTTTCAACTTTTCCTGGGTTTTAGGACAATAGTTTATGATGAGCATGGAAAGCCTCTTCAGGAAAGCTTTCCATTTCCATTCTTAAAAAATTACCCAACTCTTACCAAAACAAGTATGCTGCTAAAATTCAGTAGTAAAATTTCAGCAATGAATGTGAGGGAACACACAGCTAGGAAGTGTCCCACTCCATTTTCCATCATTATTTTTGAGCGTGAACACATACGCACACACTACAAATTGGCCATTTTGCTGCTGAATTTCAATTGTATGGTTTTGAGATGCTAGAGAACAATTAAGGTACAAGAGACACCCAGACTACAATCTACCAGATGCATTAAACAATCAGTAGGGCTTTATTCTAACCAACTAAAACCATCAAGAACTTTCACTTAAATATATGAGATTTCAGATAATTCTATAAACAAAAGTGAGCTATATTCATCTAGTATGATACAATTGCAACAAAAATGTGAATGCTTTGCAAGCGTGTACTGATTGCAAGTTTTGTAAGCATCTATTGTGAAAATGTGAAAGGATGCTCAACAAATATATGAAATGCAGTAGAGTTGTGTATACATGTCTGTAATATTATAAGGGATCATGGATTAAAATGGATTAGTGGACTGGTAACAGTAATAAAATATAGCTTTGACTGGAAGACCAATCAATGGTATAGTAAATTCTAAAGAATCATTGGCAAAAATCTCCATGCTATCACTATCATGGAATACCAAAAACTATTCCAGTTTTTTCAGTTAACATACTTCACTAACTGGACAGGAAATCTTGTTTCTGAATTGTTACAGATATATCCCAGTGACCACAAATTAAATGAAACCAATTATGTGAAGATTTTCATTATGCACAAATGAATAACTATGCATAAATGAACGATTACTATGTCTGAATCTTTCTACATTATTTGGAACATCAGTAATATTACCTAAGTATACATGGATACCATTCTCTTTATTTTCTACTACTGTTAGGCAATCTTGGTAGCAAGAGCCACATTTATCTATCAGAAGTCCAGAGTTAGGCCTATTTCCAAAGGTACATTTTTAGACTGGAAGTAGATGCGCCAAATGTTTATATGGTAACTTGAATTTCCTAAGGCTAATTTGAATTTACTGTAAACAATTCAAAGTTATGGTGCTGAAAAATAAATTATGACCAATACCAACATTTACATGTTTCCAGTGCCTCTCAGTCAGGGTATGGGAGAGTGGTTAGGACACAAACAAAAGTGGAGGGTGTGAAACTGATTAGTTTTGCCAGTTTTGAGCCCCCTGTACCATAGCCATTTGGGTCAGTATTCCAAAAGGCAGTGGAGTAGAGAAAAGGAAGGTATAAGTGCAATCACGTGATTCTCCAGCTTGGTGACCACTTCACTTATTGACAGAATTGCATGCCCCAATTGTGTTTGCTACACTGGGACTACCAGTAACCTCTAAATGGACAGAGAAAACACACCAACATTTGCTATCAAATTTTAGTAGTGTAGTTTGGGGGTGACTTCAAGGACTTTAGATTCAGGGCTGCACACAATATTACCATCTCAAACAAAAAGAAAAAGCAAGCTTACGTTTTAGATCAATATGAACATTACAACAGAATTGTGTAATACAAATTAATGATTTTTATTTATAGGTTCTCTAATGTTAGTGATCAATCTAGCGGAACTCTGTATTGAATGTTGTGTAATCATGTCATCTATATTAAGGGTTGCTATTGAATTATAGTAGCTCACAACTCTTTGAAAATTAGTAATATGTCAATATATTTCACATCACTAGAACAGGCTTCTGATAAAAATATAAAATTCCAAATCATGCTAAATAGTAGGAATAATTAGCACAACAAATGAATAGAATTCTGTTTAAAGCATTCAAAAACAAACCAATAGATTTCAACAGGGACAATCTCAAATGATCTGATTAATTTCACTTACAGTACACTCTTGCATTTCTTGTTCTTTAGTTGCTAGTCGCATCACCAAGATATTTTCCCTTCGAGCAGATTCTTGTTGTTGTTGCTTCAGTTTTTCTTCGGATTCTCTCAAACCAGTTACATCATTGGCTAGGGTAAAAAAGTGAAGAAATTACAAGGATTATTACCAGAAACCTTCAAAATAGTAAGATAAAAAGATAAACAATAAGATAAAAATACTATAAACAAAACAAAGACAAAATAATGTGATTCATAAATACATTCCCCTTTGGAAGAAAATATAAGAAAGATATAACTTCTATAAGAACACAGGTAACACCACAACAAAATTCACTCTATGACTATTTTCTACTGGTCTTTTAAGAGTTCACAAAAGAACAGAAAATAGTAATGGCATGACAGTGTATCATACAAGCTATATGACTCTGTCATAATCCTCCTTTTCAGTCCTAATGTCCTAAATCACCTTCAAATGTAATCTTTTATACCCATGGGGGGAAAAACAGCTTGTTTTAAAGAGAGCTTACAAATATGAGTCGTTAATTTTTAACATTAATATGTGTGTTTATATACATCAACTACTTATTTCTTTTATATGGCCCAGTGCAATTCTTCTTCACTCAGTACATCCCAGGACAAGCCAAGAGGTTGGACATGTCTGTTGTATGAGAATGTGAAGATCTACAAACTCTAATCTGCTCATTTGCATCTATCAGTTCTACATGAAGCACAAAAGCATCAATAATAAATGCTGCCAGAATTTTCTTCTACTTGCATTTTACTTTGAATTTTGTCAGCAGATTCATATTAAGGAAAAGGAAGCAATTTTTTGGTACATGAAATTGTAATTTGTCCAACTCTAGGGGCATTGTATGGCTGCAAACACAATCCGTCCCTAATTATTGTTTCCAATATTAATCCCAGGTGAAGCCAATGTTTTCTCCCTAAAGAGATAGTTCTGGGACAAGGATGAATAACTTAAAATAACCTAAACTCAAATCCCAAAGATATAGCACAGTTTAACAAGCTCATTATTCTATGAAGGTTTCTTGTTGATTGTTGTTAAATCAGAAGTAAACAAGCTTGACTATCCAAAGGAAGAAAACATAATCCTAAAGTCTGTTGGTGCCCTAAAGACTATTTAATAATTAGATTATCTTATTTATTAACATATTAAGTTTGTCTATACAAGAATAACATATCACTGCTTTTGTCTAATAAAAAAACATAGGAGCCAAGTAGTAATATAAAAGTTGCCCCATATCAATTTCAGAATTAGAAAGTGAAATATAAATCAGGTTTAATGAAAATACATGTATTGCAACACATATAAAATGTACTATCAAGCAGGTAGTGCTTTCATGTATACCTTATAAGGAAATGACTATCCAAAAGGATAATCCTCAAAAAGCTTTAACTAATAAAATAATGAAATTTAAAAATGTGCTATGTATAACAGTTTCATTTAACAATTATTGGAAAACAATTGATAAAATCAGATAAATTATGTGAACTATTGTGTACACATTTATCACATGTCAACTGAGAAAATATGCTAATATCTGAAATTGGCAAAGCCTTGCTTCAATAAATGTATTCAGAGTAACTGGTGAACTGAAAAATATTACAAAAAAATATCTAGCCTAATGAATATGTCCAGGGAAAGCCTTCTATAATTTCATATCACAAATTCTTGATTCAGACAGTGTATAAATTTTAATGTATCATTAGAGATTGAGTATAGATAGTCCTCAATTTATAACCACAATTGGAACCAAAAGAATTATAATAAAACAGTGCAGTCATTAAGTTATGCCTCACGTGACCACACCTGATTTTGCAACTTTTTTATTGGACATTAAGCAAACCACCTGGGATGGTTAAGTGAGACATCAAGTGACTACAACATGTGATCTACCTCCAGTCCCACATTAACTATACCTGTCAGAAGCTAGCTGGGAAGGCCACAAATGATCATGTGACCGGAGGATGACATAATTTGTAAATGTGTAATAGTTGCCAAGCACTGGAATCACAATGATGTGACTGTGAGGATGATGCAATGGTTCTAAATACAAGGATCTTTCATTAAGTCACTCCTTTCAGCACTGTTGTAGCTTTCAACAGCCACTCACTAAACAAATTGTTGTTAATCGAGGACTGTCTATATATATTGCTATGTCCATATGTTGTCCAATAATTCAAACTCAATTTTTATTATTCTATTTTTCAAAGAATATGGCAGAGTCTAATTATATATTCAGCTGATTTTCAACTTACAGTTTAGATCAGTGTATTTGCCCTCAAGAGCTTGCACATATGCTTCATACTGCTTCCATCTAACAAAGAAAGAAAAACATTTCTGGATTGCATATATGATAAAAAAAATAGCAGCATACAATTAAACCCATTTTACAGCTTTCACTAAATACTTTAATTATCATGATAAGATATGTATAATTTAATACCTAAGAACACCCTTAGCAGTTACAGGAAACATACACCAACAAGCCCCTACTTTAAGTTGCAATCTGCTTTCAAAAATAATCCTTTCTTTTGGTGGATTTGCACATCATCTTAAGTCATCTCTGGCTATTTTGATCACTTTTTAAAATATATACATACCCACACTATTCTTTTTCAGGGGATAAGCAACATAATGTTAAATGCAGAAAAGGAGTAAGAAAACAAAAGTAAAATAAAGACATAACTGAAAATCAAAAGATAAACATAATGTATAACAAAATCATTTGCCTTACCTCCCCATATTTTTCTATCCTTGCAAACTGTATCTAATAGATTTCAATAGCTCAGTGAAATTGTTAACTGCTTTTAATCTACCGGTATTAGGGCACAAGATGGGTCAAAAGTAATTCTATAAAACAGGGGTCCCCAACCCCCCACTAGTCCATGGCCTGTCATGATCCAGTGCCACACAGCTGGGGGTAAGTGGCAAGCAAGCAAAACCTAAGCTGCCACCACCACCCCACCCCAGTCCATGGAAAAATTCCACAAAATTGATTTCTTGTGCCAAAGGTTGGAGATGCTGTTATAAGCAACTGACTCAAGGTCACTAAATTGAACTGAATTGAGTTTTTTTCCCATGTTTCGTTAGCCCAACCCAAATATGTATTACATGTACACAATCATACCTTTAAACTAATTTCAGATATGCAAAGAGAGAGAGATTCCTACACCTGCATTAAATTACTTGTTTTGGCTGAGTGCAATGTGAAAATCTAACCACTGTGCTTTCCAAATTATCATGTGAGATAAATCATTATGTATTATGTAAATCCAGATTAATAAAAACAATAGTGCAATATGTGGACCCTATATCCATTACATGGGTAAAGAGTTGATTGAATAATGCTTCTGTCCTGATGACTTTATAGACACTTCAACATAGTGTTCTTTAGTAAGTGGCTTGACATTGTCTTCTTCCAATTTGTCTTTTTCAAAGTCTTCATCTAGCAATAGCTCTTAGCTATTCTAACAGTCTTCAATTCAAATTTTAACCAGAATTATGCAGTACTTCAGGATTTAGAAGAGGTGCTCCAAAATATGCTTGTTTTTGGCCTGTACTTCAAAAGCATCCCCGCAGCAATTGTACAAACTCATAAAACATAGCTGCTTTAACAAATTGCAGAAAGATCCTAATTTGTGAATCCACATTTCAAAGGACGTCTTCTAAACTGAATCCTATGAACACTGGTTATTTTTTAAAGAGGTTAGCCAAAAAGGGCTAGAGGCCACTTATGATCAAAACAGTAGACGTCTGGATCAAACTGCAGGTAATTCTTGCGTAATGACTATCCGTTCAGCAACCATTCAAAATTATGATAGTGCTGAGTAAAAGGACTTATGTGCTGTACCTGATGTTATGGTCATTATAATATTCCTGTGGTCACATGATTGCAATCATTTACAATGGGTTGCCAAGTACCTCACAACCATTTGATAACCATTTGCAAACTTCTGTGATAGCTTCCCCAGAAAGTCAACAGGGAACTAGCAGGGAAACCCACTACCGCCTGCTAAAAGAACTCCCTCTGGTTGCTTGAGACAGGCTAAAAAAGGTCTGCCCTGAGATCCAAACAGGGTTTCAGCACAGAGCATTTGCAGCATGGTGCATTTGCAGAAATCAGAGGATGTCCTCATCTTTGGGAGTTGGCTGTAAACATCTTTCTCAATCTGTCTCTTTGAGAGTGAAAGGGCTGCCCATCACAGATTCAGACTCATGTGGGGAAAGTCCCTCTGTCGGGCAGCTGTTTAACAGTGAAAGTACTGCTCAATGGAATATTTTGACCCCATGAGGTCATCTCCCTTTGGTAGGCAGCTCTTTCTCTCCACCCAAGAGATCGCTCAATGATCACAACCTGTCATTGAGCAAAACAGCCACATGACATCTCGCCTAACGACCACTTCACTCAATGATCAAAGATTCTGGTTTCAATTGTGACCCTAAGTCAAGGACTGCCTATAATGGGATACTTACTTTTCCTTTTAAACATTTTCATATGCAAAAATGGTTCATTAGTCCTTCTTATTCAATAAGCTATTGTGAAGATCCAAATTATTCTATGTAAGATATGAGAAATGAATTTTTGCTATTATGAGACAGAGCATGATTTTACCTTAAGATCAATTCCTCTCTAGGTAGAACCTTGAAGTCTGTTTCACTGAGACGGGCCTGCACAAAAATAATTTCATTGAATTATTTCATCTAGCATTGACAAAGGAAAAGTAATAGAAGAATACATGTTTCCAGATTACCTTTTTTGGAAGTGGCTCTTCATTAGTCATTGTGAACTCTGTAGAAGAAATAACACTATTACTATTTTATCATCTTACAAGTGTAACTAAATGTATATACACCTTAAAGTACAAAAGTTCCAATCAGTTTGAGTATATGTAATACATTTTTACAATAGCTTTGGAAAATGGTAAAAACTTTAGTTTCAACAATGTACCCCATTGTAACTCTTGAGAAATGTATCAGTTAAGCCCTATTGAACTCTATATTGTAAAAATATGTTCATTTTGTGGATAATTAAGACATTTATTTTCAATAATAATGAACATTAAAATCATTTCTGAGATTGTATATGTGAAAACTCACTACTGCTTGTGTAATACAGATTCATCCAGTTACAGATAAATCTGTTTTATTAAATGTATGGTTTTTGCCATTTCAGGAAGTAAACAACCCAGGATCATATTTAGTGACTTTAAATATTACTATTTTTCTGCACCACATAGGTTAATTTAAAACTAACATTTTCCATAACTAGTACAAAGCTATTGTTTATAAATGGGAAAATATATGCTTTAAATAAATATCTTAGAGAGTATGTTTTGCTCAAGTTTTAGAACACTGATAGTTGTAATGATCAGCAACAGACTAGAACAATGAAACTTTAATTTACAAGATGAGGCAGTCTGATCTATTTCACAGAACCAAAGATGAAATGGCAACAAGCATGCAGCAATTAACAATTCTGTTGTTTTATATAACACCATATAAATTCAATCTGAGGACTCTATAAATAATGCTTTACTTAAATTATCAGCAAAGATAATTTAATAATCTTATTGGTTTTTTTATAAATTGCAAAAAACAAAAACACTAAGCACAATTTTATAGAACCTTATAAGAAAGCAGTAAGTACCTCTGAATGATAAGTCTCAATTCCTGGACAAATCTATATAGGATTTTTTGGCAACACTACAGAATTGGCTTACTTTCTAACAGGATGTTTTGACTTCCCAGTCTACTCTCTTGTAGTTTTCCATCCAATTACTGAGGTCTGACTATTTTTAAGGGTTTCCTCCCAAAAAGGATCAGCCACAGTTCACTTTTTAATCGTACCATAAAATTTTATTAACTCAGACTTTCTATAATTTGTTTCAAACTAATTACAATAACAAACTATTTTGTGTAAATCTATTATTTTCAACTTCATTGATTTTTTTTCTACTGCAAATAAATATTATCCATTTTTCTATTAGATGACTTCTAATTCTAAAACAATTATCTTCTCTTTGCATGTATTTGGACCATATTTAGGGACTTGAGATATTGTTCTGCATAAAGCCTTCATGTCTTATGTACAACCCTAAAATTAAGAGCATGATCTGACCCCAAAGTTGTACCTACAGCCCCAAAAATATGAGTACAATAAAAATTAGAATATGTATTGTTTGATATTACTATGCTGTAGTAAATTCTGCGAAATAAATACTCAGTAGAGCAAGCCAATTTCAATTTAAGATGAAATGCTTTTCTCAACCTCTTTATTAAATAAAATTTAAAAAAATATTTTAGTGGAAAATATTGTCCTCTCTTCATAATAATCAATGGAATAGATATAATAGCAACTATGATTAAAACACTTTTCAATATAAACAGTTGTACAAATACCCCATCTCATATCAACATATTAACTCTACATGTACAACTGACTTTCTACATATGGCATGCAACTAATTTTTACATGGGCAGGTTATTCATAGCCAACTGGATTACCACTACATGTAACATATTCATTGCATTCTAGCACATCAATGATGATAGTTCTTTCTAAGCAACCTGTAGAATGAACAAAAATATTCTGTGTCTGATATGCCTTCCCCAACTTGGGTCTTCTGCAAGTGCATTGGGCTACAATTCCCATTTCTAGCAATTACCATGCTGAAACAGATGATTTATAATTTAACATAGGAGGAGGAAATCATTTTGAAGAGTCATTTGCTATGTGAAAAATAATCACACCTTAGGTTTTATATAACTTTTGTCTACAGGGTGGCAAAACTGCCAAGTAAAATACCAATAGTTCAGCAGAGCATGTAAAAATAATGAAATCTACAGTCAGTTTAAGGTTTTAAGAGTAAATCTATATTTTCCTCCAGAATCACTGTTAACATCCTAATAAAATACAACATAACCTATCCTATTTTTTATTGAAAAGAATTGTTAAGACATAAAATGTTGATGAACTTAAAACCATTTTGCAAGCTAAGGTCTTTAAAATACAAGCATGTGATCCCGCAGCCCAATTCAACCTAATTTACTCAAAATATTTGGACACTCCCGTGCATAAAGACTCTATAATTTGTAGACGAACACGCAGACACGTGACTTTATATCTATATTTCAAGCTTTTCAGGCTATAAATATTTTTAAAAACCCGCACGTTTGGAACTGATCTGCAAGCGAATAATGTAAGAACAGCAGCTTTAGATCCTCCTCGCCTTATGGCCGTTTAGGTAAACAAATCAGGATCTTCCCGAAAATATAGGTCGCCTGTCTAAAATGGGCCTTCGGGAAAATCGCAGCAATCGCGGGAGGGGGCGGCTGAGCAAGCGACAAACAAGAAGATGCTACAGGCATGGGGCGATGTCGGAGCCCGCGAAGAGCTGCCGCAAGGGGCTCGGGGGGTCCCGCCGATGCACACCGGATGGCCTTCGCAATCTCTTCTTCGTTCTTTCCGGCGGTCTTTCGTTAAGGCTGGAGTCCGCGGCGATTCGCGCGGGAAGAAGAGTAGGCCACCACTCACCTCTCGCCGATGGCGGCGCCGCCAAGGCGTCGTGTTCAGAGCGCTCCAGATACTTCCAAGGACGGCCTCTCCTGTCGCATCGATAAACTTAGGAACCACCGCCCTGAAACGGTCACCACCGCCGCCACATTCCGCTTCCCGCCCGCTCTTTATTCGCTGGTTCGCTGCACTACAAAATGGCGCCCGAGAGGGAAATGAGAAAAGCCGCCTCGCCCCTTCCTTCACTCCCACCTCGTACCCAGCCAGAAGGCAGCGCCGCCGCAGCGCGGAGCCAACCGCTGCCACTCAATTCCCCGGTCCCTCCCCCGCCCGACTGCCACCACTCGCGCGCCCTCTCGCTCCCTCCCGCCTCCTCTTCACTTACCGGCCCAGACAGCCTGGCAACAACTGACTCCGCAGCAGCCGCTGCGGCGCTCGCTTAGCGCCGGGACTATACTTCTCTGCCGCTTCTTTGCCACTACCCCCCTCCGCGGCGCGCGGGCGGCGTTAACTTCTGTTGCTTTCTAGTGAGACAAACAGCTGTTGCTCGAGAAAAGGGACAGAAAAATGAATATTTTCCGGAGAGGGCGGGGAATGGTAAAGAGGTGGGAAACGGTCAAATCGGTCTACTCCGTCTGTCAGGATGCGCAGTTGCAAAGCATGATGGGTACTTGCGGAGGGGGGCTGTCGGCGGAAGGATTCAGAATCATAGTATATAACCACCTGCAAGAGTGAGGTTGTTTTGGCGGAAGGAGACATGCCACAGAAAATAGAGTCGAATCTTCATTTCTGTTTTTCGAATTGCAGGTGGATCTTGCAAAATGATTCAAGGATTGTAGCTCAGTTCTTCTACGCCCAGTGCAATACTGTTGCTTTTCGCTGCGTAGGAGTGATCCTTTTTTTCAAGATTATCGATTCGTTTCTAATTCAGTTTTGCACGTTTTTGCCGTTCTGGAACAGCCGGAAAACTATTAATGAAGTGTTTCAGGAATGATCAACCTCCTCCTACGAGTCATTACTAAGAAAACCTTTTTCTACAGGCTATGGTGGCCAGTACTGCACAAATAGTTTGAGTAACGTTGAAGAACTGGGATTAACTGGGTTTATAATGCTAAGGCATAAATCATGTTTCTCAAACACCTACAGATAGGTTCGCACAAGTAGTAAGCCAAGGATTTTTGACAGGTGAGCTTTGACAAGAAGGGTTGTAAACAACTTGTAGAAAGCGTCGTAATTGTTTTTTTTTTAGTTGATGAAGTTGTGTAAACAAACCAAAAAACAAAGCTTTTAAAGTTTATGTATTTCTGGTAAAACTTCAGCATCCGTTGGGGTACAGGAAAGGTTGATTTTTTTTTATAATTCTAAATACTCGTTTATAATTGCACATACTCTTTCATTCCGGTGATGATACTGTTGAAAGAAATGTCCTTCTGGGTTCAGCTCCAAGTGGGGAAGAAGACACTGGAGACATGGAGGCTGCTTGGAAAGATGGTTTATTGTTGGACAGGGCCACATGGCTTGAGCCCTGAACAGAAAAGGTGATCAGATGCTTCAATGTTGGTGAAGAAGAGAAGGGCTGAGGAAGGGGCTTGCTAGGCTTTTTATACCCTGTTTAGTCCCACCTCTCTGTTTCCTGTTCCTGTGTAAGAAATTATTCTGATTGGTTGTCAGACTCCCATGGGGCCATGCAGGGGGCTACTCTCTAGGCTGTTTTTGAATCCAAGTGTGGATGAGCTCTCAGATGCCATGTGCTCAGCCGAGTAAAGTTCCAATATTATCATGCCTTTCTGTAGCTGCTGCTGAAGTCTTTATTATGTAAAGTGAGCTAGCCTGGCTAGTCTTAATGGGCCTATTGACAAAGTGGGGGTAGGCAGGAAGCTACAGGCAACTATTCTGTCTTTTAAAACATGCTTCTTTTCACATCCAGAGAAACATTCTGCCTTTTCAATATTTCCTAGGATATTTCATTTTTTCTGGGAGAGGGTTGGATGATAACTTCCCACAATACAACAAAATATAAGAAGCCCCTTGCAGTAAACCTTATATTCACATTATGACTTCTGACTGAAGAATCAGTCCAAATCAGTCCATTTTATAAAATTAGGGGTTCCCAATACTTTCAGTGTGGTCAATACAGAAATACCCCAAATCCTATTGATCTAAATTAAAGATCCTCAAGTAGGAATAGCATATGTAAAATACAAAAATCTGAACAATCACTAATTAGCAGTTAAGATATTTTGTGTCCTGTGTTCTTTTTCACTGTCAATGATTGTTCAGATTTTTATATTTTAGATGCAGTAGCTGGTTGCCACCTGAGTGTAGGACTGTAGCATTGCTTTCTGTAAACAACAAGGATATTCCTCTTTTTAAACCTCAGTTCATTTATTTTCCTCTATTTTTACAAGCACTTGCAAATTTTGAATTCTACATTTCTAAACTCAAACATTTGTGTATGTCTGTGTGTTGGCTATAAAGAACAAACTTTGAAATTCAAGTACTGTTAGATCTCTACCTAGGTAATATAAAGGCTATTATGTGACAGTAAATTAACACATTTAATTGCTTAGTCAAAATCAATGTGAAAAATAAAATTGGAAGCTTGTTCAATACATTACTTAAATTATTTTTATTAAATTATTAAATTTTATTACATTATTTTTATTAAATTGTTTTTTATTAAATTAATACATTATTTTTATTTCCAAGTAAGCCATCAATAACTTAGTTTATATCTACTGTAACGGCTACAATGAGTTTGGTGTAGTTTACAGCATAGTTTTTGAATTAACCAATGTAACTTGTAAAATTGGCCAGTGAAATTTTTGCCAGAAGATGCTTCCCATCAACTTCAGGATTGTTTTGAGAACACAAATTGAGACATCTTTTTTTTTACTCATTCAAGGCTTTTTTATTTTTTATTTTTTAATACAAATTATACATATTATAGGAACAAAGAGTTGTCCGAGTCTCTTCTTTTACATGTTCTCAATTACATAGTCTTTTTTACATCATAGTTTTGTTTTCACTTTCAGCCAAATTATTCTCTTCCATTATTTTCCATTTCTACAGTTATTTTTTTCTTAATACATAAACAATATCTTCAATTGCCCCTTCAAAGTTACACCAAATTTTCATTCTTATTTTCTCCATTGATATATTTTGCTATAAATAGCATACGTCCTCTAATTCAATTTAAGCATAGAGAGCATTTCTTTCAATTTTTTTCTACCATTAACAATATACTACCATTTTTTATTTCTTAATTAGTTACATAAAATCTTACTACTATTCTCTTTAGTCTACTAATATAATTCCTTTTCCCTTTCTTCCTCTTAACAGTTTTCTTTTGAGCTCCCGAAAATCCCAGTTTTAATTCTTTTCCTTCTTTTCCCCGTTTCCCCTAACAACTTCTTTTTCTTTCCCCTATTTTTGTAGTTATTATATCTTTTCTTCATCGTATTTACTTTTATTATTCTAGTAACTTTACACAGGCTTTCCCCTTTTCTCCCCCTTTTCTTATTTTGTGATTTCTTTTTTGGGAGATCTCCCCTTTTATCTACTTTCCCTTTGTGACTGTAAATCCCAGTGAAATCTTGTATCTGCATTTTATTTTCAATTTTTTTCCACCTTATCTTCCTCTACCTCATTTATGTCCCCTTTTACCTCCTCTTATTTCTTGTTCTGTATGTTCCCTTTGATTTCCTAGCTTTCCTTTACCAATTAACGTTTCACACGCGCTTTTCAACATCACAAATAATTCATCATACATCCAAATCTCCATTATGCAAATTTAACTATTTTAACCAGTTTTTTAATTTTTGGGTTATACCAACATTTAGTTGCAAATTTAGGATCTTCCAGATTTTGTTGCCCAATTTTAAAATTAATCCAGTCCAATCCACGTTTTTTTTCTCTTCCACAGCTGAAGATAGTTGCAGTCAAAACAATCTTGCAAAGGCAGCTACTCCCCAATTACTCCCAAGGCCTCAAAGTCTCTTTCTGAATCCAAGGTCCCACTATGGCTACAACTCTTTTTTTCCCCTTTTCTTTCAAAGCACTTTAAATCCACACAAAAATAAAATTAAAATAAGGAGAAGAAGAATTTCCCTCTGTTATTATTATTTTTCTTCACTAGCCGGTGTAATATTTTCTGCTCGAAGATAAATGGCTCTCTCCAAACCGAGTACAATCCCACAGCTAGCTGTCAATAAAAACACTTAATCCACAAAGTATAGAGTCAGATAAGGAGAAGAGAGACTTCCTCCTGGGCTTTTTCCTTTTAGATGTTAATTTTTCTTCCCTTCCAAATTGAGACAGGCTTTGGTGCTTAGCCTCCTCTGCCACTTTTTTTCAATAACATTCCTTAAGATTAAGACCAGCTTTTACTTTTTTCCTGTGAGTTGGTCAGTCACTCACTGATTTCAACACTTCACTCCAGACACTGCTCCAGTACAATAACTTAGTCCAGGTGCCCCAGCTTTATAGCGGTCATTAAGTTATGGCCTCCCCCGCTGCCGGTTTGAAGGGTTTTTCTCCAATTTCCCGAGGAATTGCAGGTTCCTCTAGGTCATCTCTTCTTCTCCCCTGTCCCTCTAGGACAGGTTTCAGTCCAAAGACTTCCTGACAGCGGTTTGTTCGGCTGGATTTCCGCGAGGTTCAGCAGAGCCTGCTTTTTTCCAGCCGGTCTCACTACGACACGTGGTCCTTCTTCCCAATTTGGGACATCTTTTACCACCCTGATCTAGAGGAGCAGACTGCAGCTGTTTTGTGCTATATCAAACACTGCACAGATGCTATCATTGTGGATAAACGTATTAGGATCTATCCCAATCTAAAATCCTGGATGACCAAGGAAGTCCAGCGCCTTTTGCATGACAGGACCAAGGCCTTTAGGTCCGGTGATGGGGCAAGATACAGTGTTGCCAGAGTTAGTCTGAAGAAAGGTATTCGGAAGGCCAAGACTGATTATAAGAGGAAGATTGAGGATAATTTTTACAGTAATAACATGAGGCAGGTGTGGCGAAGTACTCAACAAATTACCAACCATCAACCAACCAATGTCATCCTTTCTGAGGGGGATGCTTCATTGGCATAGGAGCTGAATCATTTCTTTGCTCGCTTTGAAGTGGAGACATCACAGAGAACAAAAATTCAGCCACCAGCCCATTGTAGCCCCCACCCCATTGTGGAGGAACAGGAGGTGAGGAGCATTCTGAGGGCTGTGGACCCTAGAAAGGCTGCCGGTTCTGACAGTATCTCTGGCCGAGTGCTTAAAGGGTGTGCTGATCAGTTGGTTGGAGTCTTTACCAGGGTCTTCAATTGGTCTTTATCCCGGTGCACTATTCCATCTTGTTTGAAGGCTTCCACCATTGTTTCGCTGCCAAAGAAGTTCCCTATCAATAACCTCAACGATTACAGACCAGTGGCACTCACTCCTATCATCATGAAGTGCTTTGAGAAATTGGTCTACGCATACAGAAGAAATAGATCTACAGAGGATGCTACAGCCATCATCATTCTTCACACTGTTCTGACTCATTTGGAACAGCAGGGGGGGCTGCGTGAGAATGCTTTTTGTACATTTTAGCTCTGCAGTTAACACAATACTTCCACATAGACTAGTGTCTAAACTTATGGATCTTGGACTTTCTTATTCAATCCGTCTTTGGATTATGGATTTCCTGTCTGGCCACTCTCTCGTATTTCTTCACCCCTTATTCTTACTAGCGATATACCACAGGGTTGCATGTTGAGCCCCTTACTTTCTATACTCTTTATATGCATGACTGCACTCCCGCTCACGCTAGTAATACTATTACTAAATTTGCAGATGATAGAACAGTGGTGGGACTCATCTCCAGGGGGGATCAGTCTGCCTATCGAGATGAGGTAGACCGGTTGCGTTCATGATGTGGACACCAATAAGACTAAGGAGCATATAGTGGACTATAGAAGGAATACATCAGATATCCAGCTCTTGCTTATCAATGGAGACCGAGTGGAGCAAGTGGCCAGTTATGGGTGTTATCAAAAAAAGGGACCTGACCTGACCTGGGGCACTCACATTGCAGCACTGGTCAAAAGGGCCCAGCAAAGATTATACTACCTGAGACTTCTCGGGAAATAACAACTGAATGAACCTTCTACTGCTGCTCCATAGAGAACATTTTAACTTACTGCACCTGTGTATGGTTCGCCAATTGCACAGTGGCAGATAGGACAGCACTCCAGAAGGTTAACATCATTGCACAGAGAATCATTGGTTGCCCTCTGCCCTCTTTGAAAGAGCTTTATAGCTCCCACTGCCTTAAGACAGTTCAAAACGTACTTAAAGATCCATCTCAAAAAAGTTTTATTTATTTTATTTAGTGCAATATTAATGCAATATCAGTTTTCAATTCAATTGTATAGAGCAGTGATAGTTAACCTTTTTGGTGCCGAGTGCCCAAAGTGCATGTGTGTGAACGCAAATGCAGTATATGTGCCCCAATCCCCAAAATGCAACGCAGGTGCTCCCCACACATGCGCTCACCCACCCCCCTGCACATGTATCACACACACCCACGCTCCGTTTTGGCTTCCAGGTTGGTTCAGGAGGCTTTCCAGGCCCAAAACGGGGCACCACGGGGGGGGGACTTTCACGGCACCCCTGTGCCCCATTTTGGCTTCCCCGATCTCCACAGGTTCCACCCTCCGCAGGTGCCTCTCTGCGGCAGAAATGGAGGAGAAAGGTAGGGCGTTTTGGGGGGCAACCTGTGGAGATGGGGGAAGGCATGGACAGCATAAATGGAGGAGAAAGGTAGGGTGCGCTGGGAGGGAACCTGCGGAAGGTGCCACCTTCCTATCGCACATGCGCAGCAGAGACCCAAAGACCAGTTGGGTGATGGGAAGCACGCACACTTTCATAGTGGAGCTGATCTGGGGCAACGGCTGGTATGCCCGCAGAGAGGCTCTCGTGCCATAGAGCACACGTGCCATAGGTTCGCCATCATGCTATAGAGTGTGAAGGATGTATGTTTGTGTTTTGTTTTTATAGTTATAATGTACATTGAAGATGGCATTTAATTTTGTTGTACGAGGTACAATGACAATAAAGTAAACTAAACTAAAGCATGTTTTATATCTTAAGCATTTTCCAACAACCAGTGTTTTCCCCACCCCAAGTGTGTTCCACCTATCCTTATAGGGACAGAAAACTACACTGGAATGAAATCATGCTTTTTGCCTTGAAAATATATACAGTAACTAGAATGCGAATACAGTAAAATAAAATATAATTCCGTTCAAATTAAAAGCTTAGTCATATATTTAATGCCACTGACGATTTAATGTGAGTGAGCTCCCATTACTTGTCCCAGCTTCTGCCAACCTAAAAGTTCGAAAGCATGTAAAAATGCAAGTAGAAAAATAGGAACCATCTTTGGTGGGAAGGTAACAGTGTTCTGTGTGCCTTTGGCATTTAGTCATGCTGGCCACAGGACCACTGAGACGTCTTCGGACTCTTTGGCTTCGAAACAGAGATGAGCATAGCCCCCTAGAGTCGGGAATGACCAGCACATATGTGCAAGGGGAACCTTTACCTTTAATGTTCACAGGAGTATGTTATATTAAATTATATAAACTTGTAAGGGAAAAGTAAGTATTACATTTGGATAACAATATTTCCATGTTGCTTTTATTATCTAAGTTTTAATTTTATACCACTTTTCTTGTGAGGTTCCTCGATTTTTACATAAAAGGATGAAAATCAGTTTCATCTTTTAATAGCCAGTGATTGTTAGAAACCAATAAAAATATGATTTAGTATTCCCTGTTTCTCTATAAAATGCAATTAAAATATTGAAAATCATATGAAATATGTTTAATAGTATTTTTATGAAGAGACGGACCAATGAAGACAAGTGTTTAGGACACACAAAGATCATAATGTCCTGATTGGCTATGCAACCCCACTGGGAAAAAATGGCAGAAAATTCCAAGATGTAAGGAAACCTAGAGTCCACAGTTGCTCAGATTACAAGGTTTAAGTTTAAGCCAGGTTCTCCTTATCCATGTTCCCATAGACTCCAAACACTGAAAAGAACCTTGACAACATCATTTTGTTGGCCAGGTTTGGAGACATACCACTGGGTATTATCAGCTTTACTTGAGTTCCACATAAATGATGGGACGTACTATGTCATGATATTATGTGTTCCCTTTTGGACACCTATGTTGTTGTGATAGATTTCCTAAAGGATCAAAAAGTTAAGTTTTAGGCTGTGAATAATAGTGCTGATTAATTCAATCAGCAGGCATACAGTAGGTAGTGAAAGTATAATCTATATGATTCTAAAAAATGAAAAGAGGTTAATATTCGTTTTAGCAATTGTGTATATTCTGAATGTTGGGCCTCTTTGGACATCAGCATTGTAACTATTGATGTACAATACTATTATTCAAGCAAGAAGAATCTGCAGTTGCACGCTACACTGCATGCACAAATATTAGTCAAGTGAGTATGTGGACCATATCATATTTATGCATATTTTCCATCTCCAAGCAGTATAAACTTGAATGCTCAGTGGATAAAAGCATATCAGGTGATGTGTATTTGTGTAATGAGGGAGGATGTGGCCTAAGCAGATCAACACCCTATATCCGGGAGGGCAAACCTATGATATGTGTGCCACAGGTGGCACACGGAGCCATTTGTCAGGGCACGCAAGGCGTTGCCCTGTCAGCTGGCCAGCGCGCATGTGCACACTGGCAAGCTGAGTTCAGCCTTTTTTAAAACCATTTTTCACCCTTCCCAGGCTCCAGAGGCTTTATGGGAGCCTGGGGAGGATGAAAAGAGCCCCTGCGCCCCCCCCCCCCGAGCGCAAAAAAACGGTCCTATGGGCAAACCGGAAGTTTGGGAACGGACTTCCGGTTTCCTTGTCATTTTTAGTCCTCAGGGAAGCCTCCTGAAGGTCCCTGAAGCATCCGGGGGGCCTCCGGGAAGGCAGGGGGCTGTTTTCGCCTTCCCCAGGCTCCTATAAAGCCTCTGGAGTCTGGGGAGGGTGAAAAAAGCATGCAAAAAATGGGGGTCACGGCCCGCATGTACACATGTGCAATGGGGGGTCGTGCGATGCATTATGGGGGCGGCATGCCTGTGCATGACCCCCCTGAGCTCCCCCCTTATGGCACGTGAGCCAAAAAAGATTCACCATCGCTGCCCTATATTGAGATGTATAATTATTAGACAGCTATTTTCTTCAGACAAAATCGGCCAAAGAAAGAGATTTAACTGATTCTGAAAAGTCAAAAATTGTAAAAAATATTTCAGAGGGATGCAAATTGAAATTTGCTAAGATATTGGAACTTGATCACAGAACCGTCAAACATTTTGTGGCAAATGGTCAACTGGGTTACAAGAAATGTGTTGAGAAAAAAAGTTGAATGCTCTTTTTATGTTACTGCCCAACATTTGAAAAGACTCAAACGTGAAGCTACCAGGAACCCGTTATCCTCCAGTGCTGTCATATTCCAGAACTGCCACCTACCTGAAGTGCCCAGAAGTACAAGGTGTTCAGAACTCAGAGACATGGCCAAGGTAAGGAAGGCTAAACCCGACTTGGTTTACATCAAGTGAGGAAGGGGGCATGTCATTATTCTTTGATCTTTAAGGCTTTTACTGGCTAGCCACCCAGTGGAGTTCTTCAATGCCTGTGATGGAGCATTGTCCTGCATAAAAATCATGGCCTTCTTGAAAGATGCAGACTTTTTCCTGTATCACTGCTTGAAGAAATTGTCTTCTAAAAACTGGCAGTAGGTTTGGGAGTTCATTTTGAGTCCATCTTCAACCCGAAAATGTCTAACTAGCTCATCTTTAATACCAGCCCATACCAATACCCCACCTCCAACTTTCTGGCGTTAAGTTGAAGTGGAGCTTTGTGCCTGTAACTGACCAAGCTACGGGCTCATCCATCTGGTCCATTGAGAGTCACTCTCATCTCATCAGTCCATAAAACTTTTGAAAAATCTGTCTTTAGATATTTCTTGGCCCAGCTTGCCATTTCAACTCATGTGTGTTGTTCAGTGATGTAAACCCTATTGAGGGCTTGTGGGGCCTTCTTAAATGGGATATTTATGGTGAAGGAAAACAATACACCTCTCTGTACAGTGTCTGGGAAGCTGTGGTTATTGTTGCACAAAAAGTTGATCGTTAACAGATCAAGAAACTTATTTTTTTAAATGTCAGAAATGTTTATTTCAACCTTTTGAGTTGTTTGTTTATTCTCACTTTAACAGATGCAAATAAACAAGTGAGAGGGGGAAATTTTGATTTTTCATTTACTTGCCTAATAATTCTGCACATATCTTCTCCTAAGAAAACCAAAACCTCACTTTTACTTTCTTAAATATTCTGGTTTGAGGTTTATTAACATTTTGGATTAACCCAGAGCAGCGTAGTTCTTCAATAACAAAATTAATCTTCCAAAATACAACTTGCCTAATAATTGTGCTCACAGTGTAGTTGTATCAGCACCCTTCATCAATGTTACTAATCCTTAATTGGGGGACACTGATTCTTTCAACATTTTGCTGGAATTCAGTCCAAAAGGGTTGCTGATTTATTAAACTTCTAAACTGTATGTTTGACGACATGACTAGGAATTAATCCCTACTTGGTGTAAAGCAGTTATTTCTAGCAGTGACTCGTGACATCTTTATAATTTAGAATCAGGTTATATATTGCAAATTGGGACTTTCAAGGCTTTTATTTATTTAAGGCCTGTTTTGTCAGCAAACTGAAATACATAGAGAAGAAATAATTTGAATTACTATATAATAGGTTTCAGCATGTTCACCTTATGGTAATCAGAATTAATTATAAATACCCATGAGGAAGAACTTTCTTGTGAAATATAGAAAATGATTTGATACAATGGCACCAAAAAAAGTGACATGGCCCGTTTTCACACTTATGACTGCTGCAGCATCCCCACAGTCATGTGACCAAATTTTGTGTGCTTGGCAACTACCGTGCATTTAAAATGATTGCAGCGTCCTGGGATTGTAATTTGCAACCTTCCTAGGGAGCTTCTGACAAGCAGAGACAATGGGCAAAGCCATAATTGCTTAATGACTACATGTTTCACTTAACAACTGTAGTGATATGCTTAATCGTGGCAAAAATGATTATAAAAAGGGTTATGACTCCCTTGACTACTTTGCTTAGCAATGGAATTTTTGGGTTCAATTGTGGCCATAAATCGAGGACTACTTGTAAAGTGGCCTTAAATCTCTTGCATTGCTTCGGAGTGGCCAAGACACATGATTGCTCACTGACAGTAAGATTAACAAAAAAAGGAGGTAGAGTATGGATCCTTCAATTCGTTTTAGTTTTCTCTCATGATAAAGCTTAGTAAGATGACTCAAGAAATGAAGTTTATTTAGATATCTGTGACATATACTAATTTTATTTGATTCTGAGAGACTTGAACCTGGGTCCCCTATATACTTTGGGAGACTTGAACCTGGGTCCCCTATATACTTTGTTAATTTGCCTCTTTAGCTCAGCATTTTGTAACCCAAATATGCCCACAGGTTGTAGGTATTGCTGATGAAAAGGAAGGTATTCGGACAGAATGGTTTAGGTTTCCATGATCTTCAGTGTGTATTCCCCCATTTCTAATCGAATGATTGGTATTATGGGCAGCTTTTTGCAAGCAAAGAAACTTTTTGTATTTTTGTACAGGCAATCCTTGACTTACAACAGTTCATTTAGTGACTATTCAAAGTTACAATGTCACTGAAAAAGTGACTTATGACCATTTTTACACTTACAACTGTTGCAGCATCCCCATCAGGAAAGGCCAGGTGATGCAAAGCACCCTCGACATGAGTGATGTCGAGTTGGCTACGCCCATCCAATCACATGACCACCAAGCTACGCCTACCCAACTGGTCATTAGGGCAGAGAACAGTTGTTACATTATTTGAATCCCACCAATGCATATTTTTTATTTGTATCAGTAGTATAATGCAGAATGTAAAGGGGAGGAGGTTGGAAAAAACCTGAGAGCTTCAGCAGTAAACAAAGTCAAGTTACAGCCAAACGCTTAGCTTTTGGTGCATTTCTTGTAAGTATTTTGCTACTGGGAATAATGCAGCAGAATGCAAAAACCTCTCCCTTGTGTACACACAAACTGTAGTCGTAGTTTTATGCTAGTATTGGAGAAGGAGGAAAAACTATAATGTAATGGCTATTTTTCTCAAAGGCAGGATGAAATTATCTGCAGGGGTTAATATTAGGGTGGGTGTGGATGGTATGCCTTCTGCTTCAGGGATGGGTTGCCGCTGGTATTACTGCCGGCTCCGCATGCGTGCACATTTGCACCTAAAAATGTCTGTGCATGCACAAAACATTAAAAAAGGAATAAAAATACATTTCTGCAATGAAACTTGTTCTGCGCATGCGCAGAACCGAAAATCAAATGGCGGGGCTGTAGGAGAACCAGTTCGGGGGAGTGGCAGGCCTGGGTCACTGTGGGTTCCAGCGACCCAGGCCAAGTTGCTAACCACTAGGAACCCACCTCTGTTCTGCTTCTAAAAGATTCAGTGGATCCCTTTTCTTCATTAGAAATCAGAGGCAAGAAAAGACAAAGTAGATCATTGAAGAAAGTTTTACTTAAACTGATAGCAGGATGCTTAGATCTTGCCTAGTATCAATATGTAAGTATTGCCTAATATTGTTTCTTTATTACTTACTAATGAAGATGAGTCATGTTACAAATTGATATAAAATCAAAGAAAAGTTTCCTTTATCTTTCTATACACATAGCTATGCCCATTCCTCCTCCTATACATAAAGCTGCAACTCCTTGTTTTCCACCTGTTCGTTCTAGTGAGTGCAGAAGTGTAACTAGGATTCGACAACCAGATGCTCCAAGGGCATGACCAAGAGCAACAGCCCCACCTTCAATGTTAACCTGCCAAAAGAAAGAAAGAAAGAAAACATCAGAAGCATATGTTAAATCAAATTTAGAAGTTTTCCTTTCCTACTTTGGAACCTAATGTTTAGAACAAGAATTGAAACCTCTGACAATATATTTTATAGTGAAGTGGGCAAGACTCATTTTCATGCTGAGATCAGAGGAAAGTGTCTCTGACTGAGCCATTACTTACACAACACACTTGTCTGTTTCTATTCAAACTTACCTTTTAATTTTCTTAGTATTTTTTAAACCAATGCCTGATATTTGGCTATTTAATTTTTATTCCCAGTCACTAAATTTGTGGAAGGAATGTTCTGCAATGATCACCAACTTTACTGCTCACCTATGTAGTACTGGAGCTATCATAAAATTGTGATTGTAACTTCTATAATATTGTCAGAAAAATCACTCTGATATCCAGTCTGAATATTAAACAGCAATTACAAGCCACTGATTCTGATTCCACCCCCTGGGAAACTGGAGAATAAATCCAATCCTTTGTAGGATAAATTCTTATCATACACCCCTTTAATCTTCTCTTCCACAGCCTAAATATATGCAATTCCTTCAATTGTTCCATGTAGAACTTTGTTCTCTGGGCTTCCTGTAATTTTTTTTGATGTCCTTTTTGGACTGCAATACCTAGATAGGTTCCTTTGGAAGTGCTACTAGAAGTCTACAGCTCAACATAAGCTTTGTTTCCAAAAGTCTATGACATTTTATTTGAATACTAGCATCACAGAGTGCCAAATTCTATCTGATGTTCAATAATTCCTTGTGTGTCCAATCAAATAATCAAATCAATTCCTTGTGTTTCCAAACAAATTTCTTTTGCCAATCTAATCGCTCTTGGCCAATAAAGAATTCTAATATATCTTTACATTTAACAAGCAGATTTTTAAAAAGTGAAAAAGTGAAGATGTGCCAGTGCCTGGAAGCTGTCAGGGTCTGGATGGGAATGAACAAGCTTGCGCTCAACCCTGACAAGACCGAGTGGCTTTGGATGCTGCCCCCCAAAGATAGTCCAGATATTCCACCTTTAAACCTGGGGGGTGAAATCTTACACCCCCCAGAGAGGGCCCGCAACTTGGGTGTTCTCTTGGATCCGCAGCTGACACTAGAACACCATTTGTCAGCTGTGACCAGGGGAGCTTTTGCCCAGGTTCGCCTGGTGCACCAGTTGCAGCCCTACCTGGACCGGGAGGCACTCCAAATGGTCACTCACGCCCTCATCACCTCAAGACTCGACTACTGTAATGCACTCTAAATGGGGCTGCCCCTGAAAAGTGTTTGGAGACTACAATTGGTCCAGAATGCAGCCGCGCGAGCTATTTTGGGTGTACCTAGATACACCCATGTCACACCTATCCTCCGTGAGCTGCACTGGCTCCCTATTGGTCTCCGAACACGCTTCAAGGTGCTGGTTACTGCCTTTAAAGCCCTACATGGCCTAGGACCTGGATATCTCCGTGACCGCCTCCTGCCACATACCTCCCAGCGCCCAATAAGATCTCACAGAGCGGGCCTTCTCTGGGTGCCGTCGACTACGCAATGTCGTCTGGCGGCTCCTTGGGGGAGAGCCTCCTCTGTAGCTGCCCTGGCCCTATGGAACGATCTACCCCCTGAGATCTGGACCCTCCTCGGCCTTCCAAAAGTCTGTTAAGACCTGGCTATTCCGGCAGGTCTGGGGCTGTTGATCTTTGACTGATCTTCAGCCCCATTAAGATTGAGTGCATGTTGTGTCCCTTTTAATTTGCCTTGTTTTCTATTTTAAACTCTTTTAACATTTTTTAAATTGCTTTTATGTAAGCCGCCCGGAGTCCTTCGGGATTGGGCGGCATACAAATCCATTAAAATTGAAAATTGAAATTGAAATTGAACATAAGATTCTGAGAGGTTCTGGATCACAACACAGAGAAAGATAAGCTTTTAAGAGAGGAGTGGAGCCTCCCAACAACTCCAGTCAGAGAATGGTCATCTCCATTCCTGTGCTGGTTTTCTCCTGTTTGTGGGCTCCAAAGGGAACCGAAAAACCATTCTGTAGGAACAGTGAAGCTAAGAAGGAGTGCTCTGTGAGGTTGAAGGAGATATCACAATCTTCTGTCGAACCCCAGAGCTTTTTTCTCTGTGCCACAATGGGAAGAAGAGGCAGTTTAAGATAGCTGCCACAAAGCTGTGAGAGAGAATGACCATCTAAGCACTGTGCTGGAGCAAAGTTGGTTGTCAGTGTTGGGAGCTGGGTGAGAAGAACTTTATTTATTTGAATTCTCAAATCCCAAAAAGAATTTGGAAAAGGGTTTACAATTATTTAATGCAGCAGTGACCAGGTACTTTGAAAAAATACTAAAATTGAAGGAGGTAGAATCAGAGGGGGGAGGAGATAGAAGAGAGAAAATTTGCTAAAAATACTGAAAATTGGACTTTTAAACTGGACAGGTGTTTTATTGGAAAGATATCTTGAAACACTGGAATTATTTGCTCAAAAATTAACATCTTTACATTGTGGAAAATTGGAAAAAGCGGCTTAATATTGAAATTCAATTAAAGAGTGCCACCTGCTAATGGAAGGCAAAACATTTCCAAAATTTTGTTTGTCAACTGCAGATTTAAACATGGCCCCTCCCTGAAACTTGAAGATATGAAAAAAATATTGCTGAAAAAAACCCTGAAGATTTACAATATAAGAGTGGATTTATAGAGGGATTTAAGGAGGTGATGGAAGATTTAAAGGGCTCTCCAGAGGAACAGGCAGATTAAGCTTGGAATATAAAGAAATAAGAACATTAAGCATTTTGAGAAGTGTTTGTAAGTTCGAATATATGGTCTTTTGATTATTGGACAAAAAAGGATTCAATAAAATTTAATGAGATGCTTCATCAAGAAGAATTGAGTGGAACTTGGGAAGAGGTGGCATTAGCAATTCAAAGTACAAAGGAGACACTGACAAGACATTACTAGAGAGTTATGGAAAAAATGAGTATAGATGAAATGTTGGGAAATATAATACAAGAGACAGTGAGGGTTCAACACGCCAAGGAAGAGGAGGAGCCAACTGAAAGAGGGGATGGAAAAAGGGGACAGACAGAACAAATGGAATGGGGGGAGGGGAGAGATAATAATAAAAACAATAGGGATTGATGACATAAGCCAAGGGGAGAGTATTCTAAGGAAATTAAAAAAGAAAGTGGGGAAACAGGAAGGTTTTTATGGGAGAACGATAGAGGCAAGAGTAGATATTTTGGAAACTAAACAATGGAAAAGGATAGAAAAGATAGGAAAGTTTAAAATGAGTAGGCAAGATGAGGAAACAGAAAGATCCAAGAGAGTTTGTTACTTTCAATGTCCATTCTTGGATTGTAGGCAAGTCTTCCTTCTTCCAATATTGCGCCACCAACAGTCTTGCTGCAGTTATCAGGTGCAGAATCAAATTGGTCTCTACCACTGTAAAGTCAGTACATATACCTAGTAAAAATAACTGAGGACTAAACTTTATCCTTCTTTTAAAAACATTTTGCATGACCCACCATATTTTTATCCAAAATGCCTTAACCTTTTGGCAGGTCCACCATATATGATAATATGTAGCATCGAGAGAGCCACACCTCCAACATTTAGGCTGTACATTCGGATACATAGAAGCCAACTTTTTAGGATCTAAATGCCATCTATAGAACATCTTGTAAAAATTTTCTCTCAGATTTTGAGCTTGTGTAAATTTCACATTTCTTACCCAGATTCTTTCCCATGTATCCAACATTATTGGTTCCTCAATATTTTGAGCCCATTTTATCATACAATCTTTAACTAATTCTGTTTCCGAATCCATCTGTATTAATACATTATATATCCTCTTTATATGCATTAAGCTTTGATCTCTTAACAAACTTAGCTGAAATGGCTAAAATATCGGCATATCTCAAAGATCATTCAAATGAGATATATAAACGAGACTGGAAAAAATGGATTGACTATATACAAAATAAATACGGGACTAAGAAATTCCAGTTAGCCTATGCTTAAGATCAGAAATGATTTAAACTGTTAAAAGTCAGTTCAGTAAGAAGAAGCTAAGGTCAATCTAGAATGTCATTAATTTCTTTATTTCTTTTTTCTCAATAGATTTTAGACTGTGTTAGTTAAAAATCCATACCGTGTACGGGTTCTGGGAAGTCGGGGGGGGGGAGGAGGAGGGGGGGGGTGGGGGGGGGGAGGGAGGGAGGGGTACACACAACAAAAAAAATTGTACTTCAATGTCTTAATGATTGACAAATGATGACATATTTGTGTTTTTTTTAAAAGAAAAATAAAAAAGTTCTCTTCGAAAAAAAAAAAAAAAAAAGATCCAAGAGAGGAATATGGGAGACAAGCTAAGAAAAGAATAATCAAAGCCTAAAGACGGATAAGAGATCATGGTTAGAAAAGGGAATATAATATACCGTTTCCCCGAAAATAAGACCTCACTGAAAATATTGCAACATAGCAGCAGCCATGAAGCTTTTAATCAAGTACCAATTTGCACTAGAAGGAATCCCCCATCTGTATAGTTTATCAAATTTCCCCAAATGGATCTTCTGCAATTTATTTCAGATGACAAACTATTTTGAATGTTACCCTTCCCATTCCACCTAGCAAATATTGCATGTTTGAATCAAACAAAATATATTTCAGTGCTCTATTCATCTTGAGCAGCATATGAATTTCATGTTATAACTAATCTGCAATATTTGGGGTATTGTGTTTTTATGGCAATGTTAAACATACCTTTTCTGGCTTCAATTTTAGTTCTATTGCTACTATGGCACCTACGAGAGCAAAAGCTTCATTAATTTCATATAGATCCACTTGATCCAATGTCCAACCAGCTTTTTCCACCTGCAAAAGATCAACAGCTCATTCAGTGAACATAGTTAAAAATCATGGCTGAATTTTGTTAGAAACTAATGAGTTCTATTTTTTCCCCAAAAAAATTATAAAATTATTTGCAATACTTAGAAATAAATGAGGCTCTGGTTACAAACACACTGTTCATTTGTAAAAAAAAAACAATGTAATGCTCAAATCAGTATTTAAGATACGGTGCTGAAATGAACTCTAATCGGAATTTGAACACACATAAGGGGTGGGACCACAACTGCATACAATTCTAATGTCACCACTGATGCTGGAATTATCCCAGAGGTGGATTGCTCCCGGTTTGCACTTGTACACCAGAAGGGGTTCATCAAATTTACTGTATGTTTTAGAACCCGTTCGTCCGATGGGACAGTATCGGAACACTCCCTCCTGTCTGCCCCCCCTCACTCACTCACCCACACGTCCAGTTGCCACTCACTCACTTGCTCACCCTGCCCATTTTGTCGCCACTCGCTGCTTGCTCCCCCCCGCCCATCCGCACACTGATTGGCTGGCTCACCAATCGCCTTGCCTCTGAGAGGCAGTGGGGGGGGGCTTTCTCAGATGCCTTCTTTCTTTCTCTGAAGGTGTGCGAGAAAGCCCCCCCCCCCTTGCCTGGCAGGGAACTGAGCCCCAGGCCTCATCTCTGCCTCCTTCCTCGACAGCTGGTTTCAGGGATGGCCAGCCTCTCCCATCACTATGCCCTTCACTCGCCTTTCACCCGGAGGCTCTGCCAGCAGGGTGCCTGCCATTTCACCTCCTGAGAGAAGCTTGGGAGAGACGCACAAATGGGGGCAACTCAAGGCTCCCAAGGAGGACGCTGGACACCGGGGGTGGCTGTGACACCCGTTGCTGCTCCTTCTGCTGCTCCCGATAATGCAGGCTTCTTGGAGAGCATTAAGTTGCAGGAGCAGTGGTGCACCGATTCCAGCAGCTGCATTTTCCCTTGAAATTTGCTGTCCCGGCAACCCGAAGTGGACATTCTCCCAGGGGCTTCTCAGGCACCCCCACCCTTAGCTGGGAGGGAGTGAGGGTGGCGGAGCGCACCACTGGGAGACACCACTGGGAGAATGTCTCCTTTGGGTTGCCGGGAAACTACTGCTACTGCTGGAGCTGCATTGCCTCACTGGGTTCGGGGACCTCTGCCCCTCGTACCACACTTTGCAGCCGCCGGAGTCCTGTGCGAACTTCTTCAGGGTACTGGGCAAGCTAGTTCTCAGGATCCCCCCCCAAAAAAAGACCGCCAGCCCGTCTCTCCAAATCTTGTGGCTTTTTCGGGGGTTTCTTTTTAAAAAAGCCTCTCCAGAGAATCTTGAAAACTTGCAAGGTTGCTTTGGGAGGGGGGGGATGGCCAGCATTTCCCCCCTCCCATCCCTGGGTGCCTGCAGCCTCAGAGTCAGCGGGGAGCTTAAGCAAAGGAGGAGGCAGAGAGCTGAGAAGAGGAAGGGGGAAACTATTATTACTGCTGGAACTGCATTGCCCTGCTGGGTTCGGGGACCTCTTGCTCCGGCGGCTGCAAAGCATGACATGAGGGGCAGAAGTCAGCAGGGCAATGCAGCTCCAGCAGTAGAAGTAGCAGTACATAAGGCTCCCCTCATTTAGGACCTCATACAAGAGGGTAGAGCGAACCTGGCGTGCATTATGGAGACCTGGTTGGGCCATGAGGGGGGTGTTCCCCTTAATGAATTATGCCCACCGGGCTTCCAGGCGTTTCACCAGCCGAGAGCCCAGGGCAGGGGGGTGGCGGTGGTTATTAGGGAAAGTCTCGGACCTCAGGAGGTCACTGTGCCTCAGATAGGCGGGTGTGAGTCCCTTTTTGTGAAATGGGGCCTTGGAGTTCAGGTGGGTCTTTTTGTTACATACCTGTCTCCCTGCTACATTTCATCGGTCCTGCCGGAGCTGTTGGATGTGTTAGCTGGATTGGTTGATTTCCCCAGGCTTATGATCCTGGGGGATTTCAATCTGCCTTCCATTGGCGAGACATCTGAGTCAGCTCAGGAATTCATGGCTTCTATGATGGTTATGGACCTAACTCAGTTAATTCCCCACCCATAATGGGGGACACACGCTCGACCTGATTTTTGTCTCTGAGCAGTGGATGAATGATCTAAATTTAGGGGATATTTCTATCCAACCCTTGTCATGGTCAGATCATTTCCTCATCAGGCTTGACTTCCATACTGCTACCCCTCACTGCAGGGAGGCAGAACCGACTAGATGGTTCCACCCCAGGCACCTAATGGACCCTGAAAGGTTCCTGATGGAGCTTGGGACTTTTCCTGAATCCCTTGCTCACAACTCAACCGAAGCCCTAGTGGAAGCCTGGGATAGGGCGGCCATGGGGGCCTTGGATCGTGTTGTGACTTTGCGGCCTCTGACCCGGTGTCAATCCCGGGTAGCTCCCTGGTTTACTGAGGAGTTCCGGGAGATGAAACGCCGAAAAAGATGCCTAGAGAGTGGTTGGAGGGCCACCTGGTCTGAATCTGATCGAACATTAGTAAGAATTCATATTAAATCCTACTTAGTGGCAATAAAAGCGGCAAAAGGGCAACATTTTTCCGCTCTTATTGTGTCCGCAGATAACTGCCCAGCTGCCCTGTTTAGGGTGACCCACTCCTTACTCAACCAAGGAACTGAAAAAGACCCCTTGCAGGATAGGGCTGAAGAATTTGTTCAGTATCTGCAGGATAAAATCGCTCAGATCTGAACAGGCTTGGACTCTGACTGGGTAGATTCGGGCAAGTCGATGGGGATGAATCTTGTGGAGATCATCTGGGATGAGTTTGACCCTGTGACCCCGAGGGCATGGACAGGATTATGGGGAGACTCAGTGCTGCTACTTGTGTGCTGGACCCGTGTCCCTCTTGGTTAGTCTCGGCTTCCCGGGAGATGACACGAGGCTGGCTCCAGGTGATTACCAACGCTTCATTGAGAGAGGGGTTCTTTCCCACCGCCTTGAAGGAGGCGGTGGTGAGACCCCTCCTTAAGAAGCCTTCCCTGGACCCAGCTTCTTTAGCCAACTATCATCTGGTCTCCAACCTTCGCTTTGTAGTGAAGGTTGTTGAGAGTGCGGTAGCATGTCAGCTTCCCCATACCTGGATGAAGCTGTCTACCTGGATTCATTTCAGTCGGGTTTCAGGCCCGGATACAGCTTGGAGACGGCATTGGTCGCGTTGGTCGATGATCTCTGGTGGGCCCGGGACAGGGGCTGCTCCTCTGTCCTGGTCCTATTAGATCTCTCGGTGGCTTTTCTATACCATCGACCATGGTATCCTACTGCGATGACTCAGAGGGGTGGGAATGGGGGGGCACTGTTTTACGGTGGTTCTCCTCCTACCTGTCGGATTGGTCACAGTTTGTGTTGACTGGAGGGCAGGGGTCGACCCCGAGGTGCGTCACTTGGGTGCCCCAGGGGTTGGTTCTCTCACCCCTCCTGTTCAACATATATATGAAACCACTGGGTGAGATCATCTGTGGTTTTGGGGTACGGTATCATCAATATGCTGATGATACCCAACTTTTCATCTATACCCCAAACCATCAAAATGATGCCCTCGACGTGATGTCCCGATGCTTGGAGGCTGTGCGGATCTGGATGGGGAGGAACAGGCTCAAGCTCAATCCCTCCAAGACTGAGTGGCTGTGGTTTCCGTCATCCTGATTTGTGCATCTTGTTCCATCTTTGATGATAGGGGGAGAAATTTTAGCCACCTTAGAGAGGGCTCGCAATCTGGGAATCCTCCTGGATATGCAGTTTAGTTTAGAAGAACACCTGACGGCCGTGACCAGGAGGGCCTTTTACCAGGTCCCTTCCTGGATCAGGATGCTCTGTGCACAGTCACTCATACCCTCGTCCTTTCTCGCCTGGACTACTGTAACGCTCTCTACATGGGGCTGCCCTTGAAGAGCACCCAGAGGCTTCAACTGGTCTAGAATGTGGCTGCACGGGTTATCATGGGGGCACCTAGGTGCTCCCATGTTGCACCCCTTTTAGGCGGCCTGCATTGGTTGCCGGTTGTCTTCCGGGTGCGATTCAAGGTACTAATTATGAGCTTTAAAGTGCTCCATGGCTTAGGCCCAGGATACCTGCGAGACCACCTACTGCCACGGTAGCCTCCCACCATCCAGTGTGATCCCACAGAATTGGCCTCCTCAGGGTGCCGTCGGCCAGACAGTGTCGGCTAGCAACCCCCAGGGGGAGAGCCTTCTCTGTGGGAGCGCCTTCCCTCTGGAATGAGCTGCCCCCGGAGCTTCGTATAATCCCCAACCTCCGGTCATTCCAACACACCCTATAAAGTTGGCTTTTCCAGCAAGCCAGCCTGGCCTAAACAAAACAAAATAAATTATTGATTATTGTTAATTTTAATCATTTTTTTTAAAAAAATGTTATTGTCAATTCTAATTGGGTTTGTTTGGGATATTCTATTTAATTTTTTTTTAACTTTTGTAATATGTGTTTTTTTTCAATGTTGTATGCCGCCCTGAGTCCTTGGGAGAAGGGCGGCATATAAATCCAATAAACCAAACCAAACCAACCAAACCTTCCTCCGCCCAGCTCTCTGCCTCCTCCTTTGCTTAGGCTCCCCACTGGGTTCAGGGACTTCTGCCCCCTCGTGCCACATTTTGCAGCTGCCGGAGCCCCACACAGACCTCTTCAGGATGCTGGGCAACCTGGTTTTGGAGATTTCCCCCCCCCCAAAAAAAAGACCGCCCGCCCATTTCTCCAGATCTTGTGGCTTTTTCAGTGGGTTCTTTTAAAAAATGCCAGATGATCTTGAATGATGCTGCCCATTAGTCCCTCTCCCAAAGCAACCTTGCAGGTTTTCAAGATCGTCTGGAGAGGCATTTTTAAAAATAAACCCCCGAAAAAGCCGCAAGAACTGGAGTGATGGGTGGTTGGTCTTTTGGGGGAGGGATTCCCAGAACCAGGTTACCCAACACCCCATAAGAGATCCACAGGGGGCTCCGGCACATTCAAAGCGCAGCACTACGGGCGACAGCATGCTGCCCTGATCAACCTGGCTTATAGTTGGTGGCAGGCAGTCCTCGCTAGGGTTTCCCCCTTCCTCCGCCCAGCTCTCCATCTCCTCCTTTGCTCAGGCTCCCTTCCCGTTTGACCCAGAAAAGGAGATCAACTTTAAAATGGGACACCTTGGCCCTGGGCCACCACGGGTTTTTTTCCATTAGTTGTGTCTTGCTTTGGGTAAAGGAGGAAGAAAGGAGGTCGTAAGGCAGAAGAGAAACTTCTTCCCCCTGCCCTCTGGACCGCCAGCATGAGCATGGCTCTTGAGGATCTCAGCAACAACGTGAGTAGAAACGGCGGCTGCCCACACACCCACTTTCGGTTGAGGGCAGGCTTGTTTTGCAAAAGCGCAGCGCAGCTGAGGGTTAAAGAAACTGCCCAATGCAAAGGTGGGGATGATTTTTGCAGGGGAGGGGAGACACCATACCCACAACTTTAACCCTTTCCCACCCACCCACCACCACCTCCCCGGTGTGTCCAGGCACTATGTTGGGGGAACTTGCGTGTGATTGGTCTTGAACATGGGACATGCGTGGGCCCTTTTGGAAGCTGGGTTGAGTCTTTCCTTGGGATGGATGCCCATACATGAGGGGCACAGGCTAGGACCAGGTGCCCTCATCCATTTCTCCCAAGGGTGCTTTTTTTCCTCCAAGAGGCAACTGGACTATCTGTTTTTTCTTTGAACACGTTTTGCTTCTCCTCCAGGAAGCTTCTTCAGTTCTGAGGAAGCTTCTGGAGGAGCTGAAGAAGCTTCTTGGAGAAGTGAAAGGTCTTCAAAGAAAAAGCAGAATGTCCAGCTGCCTCTTGGGAAAAAAAAGCATCTTTGGGACATCCTGGATGACCAAGAATCCCCATAGACATCCCTCATCCTAGCCTTTCTTTCTGATGCCTCCTAGCCTTGCTTGCCTTCCATTCCTTGTGGTGCCCTCTCTCCCAAAGCCCATGATAGTTGAGCATCAATAAGTCCTCTTGTAGTATTAAGGGTGGCTGAGGGTTCAGAGGTGGCACACACCCATGGTTACCTGATTGCCAGGGCTACTTGGGAAATCTAAGCTGGAGAGACCTGGTCTGTCCCGAACCTTTGAAGCTGGTGGGCTCTGGATAAAAGTCAAAACCTGAGCTTGATGCTGATGTAGAAGTTTTTGTTGAAATCCTGGTTTAAGTTTTGGAAAAAGACTTATTTCACCCTAAACTTGTGACTGCTTTCATCAAAACTTAGAGTGATTTAGAAAGAAAGAGAGAAAGAAAGAGAGAGAGAGAGAGAGAGAGAAAGAAAGAGACAAAGAAAGAGAGAAAGAAAGAGAGAAAGAAAGAGAGAAAGAAGGAAAGAAGGAAGGAAAGGGGGAGGGAAGAGAGAAAGAAAGTAAGTGGGAGAGATACACACAAGAAAGGAAGGAAGGAATGGAGGGAGGGGGAGGGAGAGAAAAAAGAGAGAGAAAGATAGAAAGAGAAAGAAAAAGAAAAAGAAAAAGAAAGAAAAAGAAAGAAAAAGAAAGAAAAAGAAAGAAAGAGAACTTATGACCACAATTGAACCCAAAATTTTGGTTGCTAAGCAAGAGCATTGTTAAGTGAGCTTCACCACATTTTCCAAGTTGGCCATGCCCACCCGGTCACATGACCCCCCAAACCACTCCCACCCGGTCACATGACCGCCAAGCCACTTCCACCCTGTCACATGATCACTAAGCCACTCCCACCTAGTCACATGACCACTGAGCCACTACCACAAAAAAGGCCACACCTACAGAAGAGGTTCTAAAAAATTTCGAAACCCACCACTGACTTATTCCCTTCAACAGCTATAATAAAAATGCACAATTTAATTAACTCTCAAGAGTTCAATCTTCACTAATGACCAATCCATTTGGTCATTATCCAGAAAATATACCTAGAAAAATTCATTAACATAGTTATTGAAATATTTATTAGCAAAGCTATCATAATTCAACAGGATTGGAATGGGCTATATATATTATGATCTTAATATACTATGCTTAAAAAGGTATTCAATTTTCAGAATTAATGCATTAATCAGCGGAATGGATCCTGTTCCCTACTTACAGCTTTTCTTATTGCTGTGATGCTTGCTATTCCCATAATTGAAGGATCAAGAGCAACTTGAGCCGAAGACACAATCCATGCCAAAGGAATAAGATTTCGTTTAACTGCTTCTGATTTTTTCATAAGAATGAAAAGCAGCAGCACCATCATTTATACCTGAAGAGAAAAACAACTAAATCTAGGGTTAAAGTGTCTAACAAAGCTTGACAGATACATCCGATTATCTGATTCAGATACATCCGTTTTGCCCAGCTTTATCTTCATGGATATTTCCATCATAAAGCAATCATTTCCGATGGAATTTCAATTTGGCCAGGATAAGAAATGAGAGAAAAAGGAATTTCTCTTGTAAAAGATCTAAGATCTGATCCCTGAAGCTAATATGGTTTACCTCTGCAAAAATACTCTTAACTTTTTAGGTTAGATATATACCTTAGATGCTTTTTAAAAAGTGGAAAGTTCGTATTTAATTGAAGAGTACAAGAATCAAAACTTTTGCAGTTGTAGTTAATGATCAGTAGCATGGTTGTTTCTTCTTTTATGTGTTTTTCTTTAATGTACATTCCATCTAGTCCTTTGCATTCTTCATCAAAGACCTTACTCACCACAACACTACACTCCAATAATTCATTTTTTTTCACTAAATCCAAATTGTACCAGTTGAATTAGAAAAATGTCCCCCCTCCCTTTATTCTTCATCCTTAATCAAATCAGATTGCTGCAACTGGAAAAGATCCAATTTTATAGCTTATCTTTAAATTGCTCAACAAACCAACCTGAGGCATTTGCTGCAGTCACGGTGCCTGTCCCATCGGTTATGAAGCAAGGTTTCAACTTTGCCACTCTTTCTAAGTTGCACCCATGGCGAGGATGTTCATCAGCTTTCACTTCCGTGGGGCCTGTCAAAAACAAGTATTTCAGTAGCAGCCGTTTTATACTTGCTGCAAAAAAGGAAAGGCGGAATTTTCCTATTAGTAATTCTACTTCTCATTCTTTTTCATTAAAGATACACACTCCCCTTACTGATGGTATTTTACCTGTCAAAAATGTATACGAATATGTCAAACATATGTTGGATAAAGGCTAAGAAATACTGGGATCAGATATGTACCTTGATTCAGAGAATTCTTGGAATGCAGAATTGAAACCAGATATTTCTCTTTTAGGCTTGATGGATACATTTCTTGAAAAAAATTGGCCTGCTTTTATTTATGATAACATAGCAAGACTTTTGTTTATGCCACAGGGATGGAAGGACATATGGATACCGGCAAAGGAAGAACTGATGGTGAAATGAATGGAGTTGGCAGAGATGAATAAACATTTTGATCAAAGAAAGGACTTTGTTTCTACTTTGAAACCACTTTTGTATTTTTTCCTTGAAACCAAGACAAATGAAACTTTGATTTTGACATTTGACAATCACAACTGTTTTATGATTTCCTACACTCTTTAATTATATGTATTCAAGCATAGGAGTGATAAACTGAGTTCATATATTAACCCATAGAATTCTACATTGGGGTTTAGGTACAGTATGAACCCAATCTATGTTGCTTGGTTGATTTTGTATTAACGTAAGAAATAAAGCCCACCTGCTGTGATTTATTCAATAGATCACTATTAACCAAACTATAGCAGAGATAAATATATTAAACTCCTAATAAGGTGCCAAAAATTGATTTGGTAACTCTTGAAATTAACTCATGAGAAATTTTAAAATTGGGATATTCTTTAAATTACTATTAAATTAATACAATTATTTTTTTAAAAAAATACATGTTACTGAAACAGGAAGAAACTTTGGTGTAACCTATGAACCAGTTCAAAACTGACATTGTGGAAACAGTAATGATAGGTGACATTCTTTCTAGATCTGTAATTATTCTTCTCTTTTCCAAGTCTAGATGTTTATAATTGGCAGCACACAAGGGTTAAATTCACAATTTTATTTTCATCTAGCAGTAAAGACTAACTAATTATGCCTGAGGTTACTAACTGTCTCTGCCTTCCCAATACACCAACTATTCTAACACATGAGGGAGGAAGAATCGAAGCAAATAAAAATGAATACAAAGATGAATCATTATAGTAAGAAACAGGTCCTGGCCCCTTGTACAGTACAAACCGCTCACTGACCTCTTCTAGAAGGGACAACCACAGGTACAATCTCTTTATCAAAATATCCACCCTCCTGGGCATTTTCAGCCTTGTTCTGTGACATTACAGCCTGTTGGTCTTGTTCTTTTCGAGTAACCTTCCATTGTTTGGCCACATTTTCAGCTGAAACAATAAAAGAAAATACAGTAGACACACTAATCACAATTGTCAGAATTTAGTTACTATATACTTATGATATTAATTACACTGATTCTTCAAAAACTGATAAGAGAATGCATTGTTTCCAGCATGTAGTGTTCACACATTCTCATCAGATGTGAATTGGGTTTTGTTGGAAATGTACTTCCCCTGAATAAATGAGTGCACAACACCACAGGCAAAGAAATCCAAGTCTGAAATCCTGTGAGGTTGATCCTACTTGATTAGGTGATTAGGACAAAAGAAGCTATTGAAAATCAGCTGAGCAAGAGGTGCAAATCACCGCAAAGTGGTGGATGCCTTTCAAGATTATTTTTAATACAGTGTTTATTACATACTGTATGTAATATACAGTAAATATAAGTAAAAGTATACAATAGATGCAATTATACTGCTTATAGAATAAACTGTAGTTATTTATTACTATTTTATTATTTATATCACACCTTTTGGCAAGAGCTCAGGATATTGTATATAGCACTCATTCCTGCTATTTTGATAGATTGGACTGAGAGAGAGAGATTGGCCTGAAGTCCAGTGAATTTTCCTGGTAGATGATAGATTAGAACCTGGACCTTCTTCATTTAGTGCAACATACTACTGTGTTTCCCCAAAAATACAACATGTCCTGATAATAAGGCCATGCCACATTTTTCTGGTGGGCAAAAATATAAGCCCTTCCCCACAAATAAGCTCCCTGGATAACCCCCCACCTTCGGCCAGGCAGAGCGCCGCTCACCAACTTAGCAGTATCCCGAAGGTGCCAAGCCACAGGAACCGGGGGGAGGCAAAGGTGATCGTGTTGCTTGGCGCCTTCGGGATACTGCTAGGTTGGTGAGCAGCACTGTGCCCAACTGAAGAGGAGGGTTGCCGGGCAACTGCTCTCTTGCGAGCAAGCTCCCAAAGAGCCGGCCACATCCTCATGGGCAAATGGCTGTGTTGTGCTGTCGCAGCAGCGCAACACAACAGCCATGAAGCGACCACGCTCATGAGCAGCCACCCAGCAAACCCCCTTTCCAGCCAGGCACAGCACCATTCACTGACCATGGGGTATTGCCAAGCCACATGAGCGCCTGTTCACCGCTGCTCAGCTCCCGCAGCTTGGCACCTTCAAAATGCCAGTGAAAGGCACTCTGCACAGCTGGAGAGGTTGTGTGGGTTCCGCTTCCACTTGCGTTCCTCCCAGGCTCATGATGCCCTGGTCCAGCTCTCCCCGCAGAGCCAGAGCACCTCTGCTGCCACCACCACCGCAATACCAGCATAGCTTTTTTGGCGGCTTCCAAACTGAGTCTTCTGGCTCTGGGCATATGCTCTATGGTTGTGGGCCAGCTGCCGGCAGGGCATACAACCATAGAGCGTACGCCCAGAGTGGCCACTGCTGGAATACTCGGTTTGCAAGCCAGTGAAAAAGCCATGCTGGGATGGCAGCGGTGGCAGCAGCGGAGATGCCCTGGCTCTGCAGGGAGAGCTGGCCCAGGGCATTGTGAGGCTGGGAGGCGTGTGAGCGAGAGCAAAACAGCCACTCGCACAACCCTCCTCTTCAGCCGTGCAGAGCGCCATTCACTGGCATTTCGAAGGTTCCAAGCTGCGGGAGCCAGTGCTCATGCATCTTGGCGATACCCCTAAGTCAGTGAATGGCGCTGTGCCTGGCTGGAAAGGGGGTTTGTGGGGTGCCTGCTCATGAACGTGGTTGCTTCATGGCTGCGACAGCACAACACAACCATTCGCCCATGAGGCTGTGCCTGGCTCTTTGGGAAGAGAGCAGCTGCCCTGCTCAGAAGAGAGCAGCTGCCTGGCAACCCCAAAACAATAAACCTTCCCCTCATAAGCCCCAAGCCATATTTTGTGGGTAAAAAGAAAATAAGACCCTGTCTTATTTTCGGGAAAACACGGTAACCATTGGGCCAATCTGGCTTTCAGTGTGCAATGATGACCTGGGAGAGGCTTTTTGCCTGGGGAATGTGACCCTAAATAGGGCTTCTTTGTCTTTACCTTTTTTTAGATCATACATGTATGGACATAGCAATAGCACTTAGACACCATATACCGTTTCACAGCGCTTTACAAGCCTCTCTCTAAGCAGTTTATGCCTTTTAAAACTGTTTATTTCATTTTCATTTTCATTTTATACAATCACTTATATACTGTGCATTTAAAAAAAAGGGGGGAAATCAATGAACACAACTCATCTTCCACCATAGAAAACCAACATAGCACTTCAATCCCCCATACACCCTTTCTTCTCCCCCTCCAACTTTCATTTCTCCCCTCCAACATTCCCCTCTTCTACTTCCCCTCCCCCTCAACCATTCCTTTCTCCCCTTCCCACCATCTCACCCTCCTTACATTCCCTTCTCACTCCCTCTTAATTCCTCCCTCTTCTTTCCCTCTACTCCTCACTTTGGTGTATCTCTACAATTCATTAATCTATTCAGTTTATATTTTACTCTAAAATTAAGAAAAATGAAAAAAAAAGAAAGAGAAAAAAAAAGAAAAAAAGAAAAAAAAAGAAAAGAGAGCAACAGTATACAAGTGCATTCTTATTGTTCTGAAAATTGAGACTGTATTTCCACCCTCGCCCCTCCCCCCATAAACCCCCCTCCCTAACCCCCTTTCGACTTCCCAGGTCCCATACCCGGCATAACTCTTTATCAAGCACAGTCTGGAGTATATTAAAATCAAATAACTTTAGAATTAAAAGATAAAAGATAAATGAAAAACAAAAAAAAATGAAATAGTAAAAAAAGAAAAAAACCACACACACACACAAAAAAAGGAAAAACGGGAAAAATCAACAAATTCTCTACATTAAACTCAGCTTCCCATCATTTTTAAATCTTAAACAATGTACCTCATTCCTAATTTCAGTTATTTTATTACTTGCAGGATTTCAAACTATATTGAAACCAAGTAAGTTAATTAAATGGAATTCCAGCGAAGGCCTTATCTCTTTATCTAAATATCCAAACCTTTGATTTATCTCTTTTACCTCCTTCTCTATTAAACCATTTAAACATTCAAATACTTCTCTCGGTTTCCTTTTCCAACTCCTCCCATCCTGCCTTTACCCGTGTCCATATATATATTTTATTTTCATCCGTACTACTCTTATATTTGCTTCACCTTCCTGCAGACTCTATGGGTATATCTTTCCAAACATTATATTCAAATAACAATTTATACAAAGATCAGCTTACTTTCTGGCTCAAAATAAACTCTACTTAAACCTTCACTACCCTCCCATCTACCCCACACTTCCCAGCTCCATTCAACCCGAACCACAATCCAAGAAGATCACGATCTCCGCTCTCCTCACCCTAAAGAATAAATCATGAACAATTAAAGTAGAAATTCAAAGTTATCCATCGAATCCTGTTTAAATCCCATACAATATATATTCCAAAATCATCACCACTTCTTTCAGTCTCTTTCAGTCTCAATGTCTCTTCGTCAGTATGCAGCTATACCGTTTTACCCAAGACAGAAATCACAAAGTATTATTCAGATTAAAAATTAAGCAAATGTTTTAGAAGCATAACTAAGTCTTTATTCTCTACTCTTCTGCCCTTCCGGAGGGGGAAAGCAATGCCTCTCGCCTTGTAGCCACGTGTTCCGCTGTTTCTCTTCTCCTTCTCCTTGTCTTTCTCCATGTCCGGGTAATTCAGGAAGTCCCACCTTCAGAATATTGTAATAGAAATCTCGGGCTTCCCAAACAGAGTTGAGACAATGTTTTTGGTTATCAAATGTAACAGTAATTCCAAACGGCACTTCCCATCTGTATTGTATCTGAGAGTTTCTGAGTTCCTTAGTTAAGAAGGCATAGTCTCTTCTGGCTCTTAATATTTGAGGTGGTATTTCTTTGAAAACCATCAAATCCTGTCCATCAATTCGCAGCCTATTATTGTAGAACTCCTGTATTATCACGTTTCTGGATTCTCTTGTGGCGAAATATATAATTATGTCCCTCGGAAGTTGTCGCTGTTTTGCTACGTACGAATTATGGCGATAGATTTTTTGGATCTGCCAATCAAAGTTAAGTCCCGGACTTCCCACCGAGCGACTAAAAGCCTCAAAAAAGGTCTGTTTCAAATTCTCCTGCTCATTTTCACGCAATCCCCTAACTCTTATTGCAGACTCAGGTCTTTTTATAATTTATCATGACAAGTTGTTTTTGCGCAATTTGGATTTCCTGTGTAATATTTCAATTTTAGATGTCAGGTTGAATTAGCTTCTTCCAAAAGTTCCAATTTATCCTCCATTCCAGCAATATAATCTGTCATAACATTCATAACCTCGATCATATCCTCCTTTGTTTGAGCAATCTTGGCATCAAGTCTGTCATAAAAGTCTGAAATAAATTTTTGCATTTCCTCTCTGAACTCTTTAAGGATTTCAAAAAGAAATTCTTTCGTTAGCAAATCTCCAGTAGAGGGCGTAGAAGGCAAGGACAGCGGCTTCGTAACAAATGCTGATGTAGAAGAGCGTCTGGGTTTCGATTTCGGTGCCATGATAAAAAGGGAAGCAAACAGAGTCTCTACTCACGTTAATTTGAGATAAGGTAGTTTCAACAAACCCCTGGCAATTAATAAAAAGAAATCTTCGAGGGAACAGGGCTAATTAGTTTGTAATCCCTTAAATCTGTCCAGGAAGTTGAAGATATATCGTTATAGCAAATGCGGAAGTTATAAAATCGCCATTTTTTTTTTAATAAAAAAAAAAGGTTAAACAAAAGGAGTCTTTTATAAAATTGAAGCTGGTATTTTAAATAGAGAAAAAGGAAAAATTCACAGGTATGGTCACTGCCCGGATTAATCTTAAATGGGTTAATTACAAAGGCTTGTTCTGGGGGGGGAAGTAACTCACCTAGAGCTGAAAAAAAAACAGCTGAGAAGATCTGGCCGGAGTAAATGACTCAGCTTTCATTGATTCACTCTCTTTCGTTCGCAGCCAAAAAGAAAAAAAGGCTGCGAACTCCAAAGAGGATTCTAACTGGCTGAGGGTCCCTCCCTACTTTTTCCTTACTGGAAAAAGAGATATCTAAGATCTTAAATAGATATACGAACCAGAACTCTGAGGGCAGCTTCATTAAGCTGCCGACGGCAGCAAGCACCTCCCCCGGAGCCCCTCTCTAAGCAGTTTATGGAGTCAGCATCTTGCCCCCCAAAATCTGGCAACCTCAGAAGGATGGAAGGTTAAGTCAACCTTGAGCCCATAATAATCAAACTGCTGAACTGTTGGCAGCTGGCAGTCAGCAGAAGTAGCCTACAGCACTGTGCCTCCACGGCTCTAACTTAGGTATTTCCATGCTTTTGCCGTGTGTGGGTACAGGGCAGAGGCGGGTTGCTAATTTTTTTATTACCGGTTCGTGTACACTCCTGTACATCTGCAGCACTTCCGTACATGTATAGAAGCGTCCGGGTGGGTGGGCGGAGCCTCCTGCCACTGCTACTGCCAGTTTGCCCAATCCAGGATTCATTACAATTACACCTAACAAGCCTACATTGAAGGTGGAAATTGCTCAATATTTTTCTTCCCATCCTTATAATTCTTGCTTTCTCTCCACTCTTTCTTTTTGTGTGAAATAAAGCTGGGACACACTTTCATCCAATTTTCTTATAAATGCTATTTTCATGCGGCTTACCTGCAACACCCACGTGATAACCACATAACGCATCTG